>NC_053022.1:103622018-103904050 GCF_003073215.2 Triticum urartu
GAAGTTTAGACAATCTGAGTGTGCCCTGAGAAAGAGATATGTGCAGCTCCTATCGGGATTTGTCGGCACATTCGGGCGGTGTTGCTGGTCTTGTTTTAACCTGTCGAAGTGTCTTGAAGAACCGAGATACCGAGTCTGATCGGAACGTCTCGGGAGGAGGTCTATTCCTTCGTTGACCGTGAGAGCTTGTCATGGGCTAAGTTGGGACTCCCCTGCAGGGATATGAACTTTCGAAAGCCTTGCCCGCGGTTATGGGCAGATGGGAATTTGTTAATGTCCGGTTGTAGATAACTTGAACCTTAACTTAATTAAAATGAATCAATTGAGTGTGTTACCGTGATGGCCTCTTCTCGGCGGAGTCCGGGAGGTGGACACGGTGTTGGAGTAATGTTTGCGCAGGTTGTTCTCTAGTTTCTCGCTTGCGCTTTGCCTCCTCTTCTCGCTCTCTTTTTGCGTACAGGATAGCCACCATATTTGCTAGTCGCTTGCTGCAGCTCCACATATATATTTTACCTTGCCATACCTATAAGCTTAAATAGTCTTGATCGCGAGGGTGCGAGATTGCTGAGTCCCTGTGGCTCACAGATTACTATTACACCAGATGCAGGGCCTGATGATTCTGCTCCAGGTGACGCGCTCGAGCTCAAGTGGGAGTTCGACGAGGACTCTCAACGTTACTTGTTTCCTTTCCTGATGATCAGTAGTGGTGCCCAGTTGGGGGTGATCGGGACCGTGTCGCATGTTGGGTTATCTTTTATTTTGGCGCCGTAGTCGGGCCATGAGTGTTTGGTTGATGTAATGTTATTTATGTACCTTGATTGACGTGGCGAGTGTAAGCCAACTATGTTATCTCCCCTTTTATTATCTATATTACATGGGATGTTGTGAAGATTGCCTAACTTGCGACATATGCCTTCAATGCGATTATGCCTCTAAGTCGTGCCTCGACACGTGGGAGATATAGTCGCATCGAGGGTGTTACAAGTTGGTAATCAGAGCCTTCCCGGACCTTAGGAGCACCATTGCTTGATCGTTTTTAGCAGCCGAGTTGTGTCTAGAAAAATGTTTTGAGTCATTTAGGAATTATATATCGGAGAGTTTAGGAATTCTTTTTACTTCCTAGTCTCCTCATCGCTCTGGTAAGGCATCCTGACGTAGAGTTCTGACTCTTCTCTTCTCAAATTTCACTAATTTTTTTAGGATCACGCGGGTATCTTGGAATCGTTCCGATGGTTCTATGATGAGAACATTGTCTTGGTGCCTCCTGTCAGCCGTTTTGTGGAAGTGTCCCGGGGAGTTGAGCTCTGAGGTGTTGTCGTCATAATTTTATCGTTGCAGTTCTGGAATACCTGAGTTTAGTACGCCGACATCGAAAATCTCTTTTATGCAGTTCGTTGATGAGATAACCTCGACGCCACCCAGTACTGGGGCGGGAGTTCGGGAGTATCGCCATAACTTGTATAACGGATGCTTTTCGAAGGTTGAGGTAGATGATTTCTGAAGTTTTTCTCGGTTATGTGTTGAAGGATGGATACAGCTGGATGTAGGATTTTCTAGAATTGGGTGAGATATTATGCTTCCCCTGTATCCCCAACACCTGATTGCATAACCGGAAAGGTTCGGGAGTTTCATAGGTGGGAATTCTAGTAGCTCTAGTTCTTCTTCCACGGATATTGGTTTGAGATTGGGATTTCTTACCGAATATTCGTTCTTGATCCATACCTTCTTGATTTATTTCTCTACCTAAATTCTAAGTGGCTTCTCAATTTATGGATATGTGACCATTTCAAGAGGAATGCATTCGTTCATTTTGTTCGGATGTGAAGACTATATGTTGCAATTTTCATTCCGTTGGATTCAGCTTCAATATTTGTCTATCAATGTGCTAATGGATGTCAACCTCTTCAGGATGGCTCCTCCAACACGCACGACTCCGAATCCTAATCCGCCACCACCTCCACCTCCTCCGGAGGCATGGCAAGCTGTGATGGCCGCAACCAATGCAAACACATAGTTGATCATGCAAATTCTCCAAGAGCGCAATCAAGGCTACCAAGGGAACCAAGGCAACAATCAGAATCACTATGCTACACTCAACCGGTTCCTTGCTAACGGGCCAAAGACTTTCAACAATTGTGTTGAGGCAACCGATGCTGACGATTGGCTTGTGGATCTGTGCAAGCATTTCGAGTGCATTAACGTCAGGCCTGAGGACTTTGTTAAGTTTGCTTCCTTCCAACTCAAAGATCAAGCTGCAGATTGGTTCCAGCAGTACAAGGATTCCAGAGGTGGACGTGTTATCACCTGGGATGAATTCCGTCAAGATTTCCGAGCTCATCATATTCCTCAGAGCTTGATTGAAAGCAAGCGTGAGGAATTCCGCAACCTGAAGCAAGGCTCTTTGTCTGTCTATGACTACAACAAGTTGTTCCAGAAGCTCGCCCGCTTTGCCAAGCAGGACGTCCCTGATGAGAAGAGCATGATATACCAGTTCAGGGGTGGTCTCAGAGAAGAAATTCAGCTAGCTCTTGTTCTCTTTGAGCCCTTGAGGTACGATGAGTTCTACAACATGGCACTGAAGCAAGAGGCTGCTCAATTGAGGTGTGATGCTTCCAAGAAGCGAGTCAGAGATGTTATTCCTTCTTCCTCTACTCAAGTGGCCAAGCAGCAGAAGTATTGGCTTCCTCCTCCTCTGATTCGTCAGCCATATCAGCAGAAG
Source organism: Triticum urartu (assembly GCF_003073215.2). Taxonomy (NCBI): domain Eukaryota; kingdom Viridiplantae; phylum Streptophyta; class Magnoliopsida; order Poales; family Poaceae; genus Triticum; species Triticum urartu. Next base: position 103,624,738 of record NC_053022.1, read on the forward strand.
AGCAAAGGTGGCAGTGGATCTTCCCACCCACCCAACCCTGGCTTTCAGAACAAGACTTTGTCTCAAGCTCCAAGATCGAGTGCTCCGCATCACCGTCCACTTTTAGAGGTCACGTGCAACAAGTGCCAACAGAAGGGTCACTATGCCAACAAGTGTCTCAACCAGAGGCGTCTTCCTCCTCCTCCGGTCAGATCGGCAAGTACAGTTGTGGTCAAGCATAACCCCAAGTACGCCAAGGTCAATATGGTGAATGCAGCTCAGGCAGAGGATTCATCAGATGTCATCATGGGTAACCTTCCTGTTAATGATGTTCCTGCAAAAGTTCTTTTTGACACTGGTGCATCGCATTGTTTATCTCGAGACCTTTTGCATCTAAGCATGGGTGGTTTTCTCAAGTCATGCATAAGCCATTAGCAGTTGTCTCTCCGGGTAGATGCTTGCTTGCTAACTATGAAGTTCCGGATATTTCTATCTCGATGGGTCATTTCAAGTTTCTGGCTTCTCCAATGATCCTTGGTAACTCGGATATTGATCTTATTCTCGAAATGGATTGGCTTTCTAAGCACAAGGCTCAGCTTGATTGTGCAGCCAGGCGGATTCAATTGACTCATTCGTCTGAGGATGTAATTGTCTTTGCTGCTCGGGATAATACTATCCGTCTGTTTTCTCTCAGTGAGAAGGGTGAACTCGATGCCATCTCGCAAATTCCAGTCGTTTGCGAATATCAAGACGTCTTTCCAGAAGAGCTTCCAGGAATGCCTCCGCACCGGCCAGTTGAATTTGTTATTGATCTTGAGCCTGGTATGGAACCTGTGTGCAAACGTCCTTACAAGCTCGGACCTGAAGAGTTGAAGGAGCTGAAGAAGCAACTCGATATTCAAGAGAAAATGGGTCTCATCCGGCCTAGTTCTTCTCCGTGGGGTTGTGGTGTTCTTTTTGTGAAGAAGAAGGATGGAACAGACCGACTTTGTGTTGATTACCGTCCATTGAACAAGAAGACCATCAAGAACAAATACCCACTTCCCAACATCAATGAGCTGCTCGAACAACTCAAAGGTGCCCAAGTATTCTCCAAGCTTGATCTCCGTATGGGTTATCATCATATTCGAATCCGTGAGCAAGATATTCCCAAGACGACTTTCAGGACAAGCTATGGTTCATACGAATACACTGTCATGTCTTTTGGCCTCGTCAACGCTCCTCCGACATTCTCTCGCATGATGAACTTCATCTCAACGCCTACACCAATGACTTCGTTTTGGTCTATCTCGACGACATTCTGGTTTTCTCAAAGAACAAGGAAGATCATGCCAACCATTTGCGTTTGGTGCTCGATAAGCTCAGGGAACACCAGTTCTACGCCAAGTTCTCCAAGTGCGAATTTTGGCTCGATGAGGTTCTTTATCTTGGTCATATCATCTCTGCCAAGGGCATTGCCATGAATCCTGAGAAGGTGTCTGCAATTGTGAATTGGGAACCTCCTCAGAACGTGAATCAACTCCGGACCTTCCTCGGTCTCGCAAGCTATTGCCGAAGATTCGTTGAAAACTTTTCTAAGATCGTGAAGCCTCTCTCAAATCTTCTCCAGAAGCACGTCAAGTACGTTTGGTCTCTGGAGTGTGACATTGCTTTCAACATTTTGAAAGAGAAATTGATCACTGCTCCAGTTCTGACTCCGCCTGATGAATCCAAGCCGTACGAGGTCTTTTGTGATGCCTCTCTCCAAGGTCTTGGCGCAGTATTGATGCAAGAGAAGAAAGTTGTTGCTTATACCTCTCGCCAGTTGAAGCCCAATGAGAAGAACTACCCCACTCATGATCTCGAGTTGGCGGCAGTTGTGCATGCTCTTTTGACTTGGAGACATCTCTTATTGGGAAGAAAAGTGGACATTTTCACTGATCACAAGAGTCTCAAGTACATCTTCACTCAGCCTAATCTCAACCTCAGGAAAACTCGATGGGTCGAAATGATTCAAGAGTATAATCCGAGTATCGAGTATACTCCAGGCAAGGCCAATGTGATTGCTGACGCTTTGAGCAGGAAAGCTTACTGCAACAGTCTTATTCTCAAGCCTTATCAACCCGAGCTTTGCGAAGCTTTCCGCAAACTTAATCTGCAAGTTGTTCCTCAAGGTTTCCTTGCCAACCTTCAAGTCTCTCCTACCTTGGAAGACCAGATTTGCCAAGCCCAGCTTCTTGATGCTATGGTGAAAAAGGTGAAGATTGGGATTGCCAAGAGTCAGCCCAAGTACAAGTGCTATCGCCTTGATGACAAGGATACTCTCTTCTTCGAGGATCATATTGTTGTACCTAAAGGTGAACTTCGTAAAGTGATCATGAATGAGGCTCACAATTCTCTTCTCTCCATCCACCCTGGGAGTACGAAGATGTATCAGGACCTCAAACAGGCTTACTGGTGGACTCGAATGAAGCGCGAGATTGCTAAATTCGTGAATGAATGTGATGTCTGTAGAAGAGTGAAGGCAGAACACCAAAGGCCAGCTGGTCTCCTCCAACCTCTTGCCATTCCAGAATGGAAGTTTGACCACATTGAAATGGACTTCGTGACTGGGTTTCCAAAGTCCAAGCGTGGCAATGATGCTATATTCGTTGTCATCGACAAACTCACCAAAGTGGCTCACTTTCTGCCTATCAAAGAGTCAATCACTGCTGCTCAATTGGCGGAACTCTATACCTCTTGGATTGTCTCTCTGCACGGTATTCCACAAGTGATCTCTTCTGACCGTGGCAGCATCTTTACCTCCAAGTTTTGGGATTCTTTTCAGAAGGCCATGGGCACCAACATCCGCTTCAGCACAACTTTCCATCCTCAAACTAGCGGTCAAGTCGAGCGTGTCAACCAGATTCTTGAAGATATGCTCAGGGCTTGTGTGATCTCCTTCGGCATGAAGTGGTAGGATTGTCTTCCTTATGCTGATTTCTCCTACAACAACAGTTTTCAAGCAAGTTCGGGCAAGGCCCCATTTGAAATTCTGTATGGCAGGAAGTGCCGTACCCCTGTCAACTGGTCTGAAACCGGTGAACGTCAGCTTTTGGGTAATGACTTAATCATAGAGGGAGAGGAAATGTGCAAAGTCATTCGAGATAACCTCAAAGCAGCCCAATCCCGCCAGAAGAGCTACTATGACAGTAAGCACTGTGATTTGGCTTTCGAGATCGGAGATCATGTTTACCTCTGCGTCTCTCCTATGAAGGTTACTCGTCGCTTCGGTATGAAAGGGAAGCTTGCCCCTAGATACGTGGGACCTTTCAAGGTTGTCAGCAAGAGAGGCGACCTCGCCTATCAACTCGAGCTTCCTTCAAACTTTGCAAATGTTCACGACGTGTTCCATGTCTCTCAGCTTCGAAAGTGCTTCAAGACTCCTGACCGCACCGTCAACTTCGAGGACATTGAGCTCCAAGAAGATCTCTCTTATCGTGAGCACCCAGTTGCTATTCTTGAAGAGACTGAACACAAGACTCGCAACAAGTCAATCAAATTTCTCAAAGTCAAGTGGTCACACTATTCCGACCGTGAAGCTACCTGGCAACGCGAAGATCACCTCCGTTCTGAGTACCCTGCGTTCTTTCAGTCCTAGATCTCGGGACGAGATCCTTTCGTAGTGGTGGAGTGTTGTAACACCCCGGATGTAACTTACCCAATTTGTACTCCAACTCTTGCCGTTTCCGGCTTTAAGTTAATTTATTTTCTCGGGTTTGGGTTTTTTTGTCTCCGTGTGTTGTTGTCGTTGTCATGCATCTCATATCATGTCATCATGTGCATTGCATTTGCATATGTGTTCATCTCATGCATTCGAGCATTTCCCCCGTTGTCCGTTTTGCATTCCGGCGCTTCGTTCTCCTCCGGTGGTCTTTTCTAGCGTTCTTTCGTGTGTGGGGATTAAACATTTCCGGATTGGACCGAGACTTGCCAAGCGGCCTTGGTTTACTACCGGTAGACCGCCTGTCAAGTTTCGTACCATTTGGACTTCGTTTGATACTACAACGGTTAACCGAGGGACCAAAAAGGCCTCGTGTGTGTTGCAGCCCAACACCCCTCCAATTTGGCCCAAAACCCACCAAAACCCTCTCCATCTTCTAGAGAGTTCGATCACGATCGCGTGGCCGAAAACCGCACCTCATTCTGAGTCTCCTAGCTCCCTCTACCTATAAATAAGTGCCTCTCCGTCCAAATCCGGACGAAACCCTAGTTCCCTACCTCCTCTCGCGCCGCCGGACATCTTCCCGCAGGCCGGATGTGTCCGACCCGCCGCCGCCGCCATGTGGCACGCCACCATTGGCCCCGCGCCTCAGCCGCCACTCCCTCCGCCGCCGGCCCGGGAAGCCCACCCCGGGCCCCCGAGGCCCATCGGCCGCCGCCGCCGCGCCAGGGCGCCTCCCCACCGCCCGAGCGCACCGCCCGCCGCCTTCTTCTCCGCGCCGGCGCACGAGCCGCCGCCGACCGGCGTCCACCGGCCGCCGCGCCACCGCGGGTCCCCGCCGCCGCCGCCGTCGTGCAGCCGCCGCAGCGCGCCGCCCCCGCCGCCGCCTCCCTCCTCCGGCCAGATCCGGTCGAGGAGCGACCGGATCCGGCGAGCCCAACCTCGCCGGCCGCCGTCTTCGTCATCTCCGGCGAGCAGCGCCGCCGCCTCGTTTTGCGTGCCCGGGTCAAACCCTAGATCCGGAGGTCAAATTCGTCTAAGTCCCTAAAATCCCAGATCCATATGCTCCTGTTCATCGTGTCGTATCTCCGCATCCGTAACTCCGTTTTTGGCATATAGCCTATCAAAATGTTCATCTCAGAGAGTACATCATTTCATTCCATTGAATCATTTTCATTTGAGTTCATCTTAATGCCCGAAATTCTATTAGAAGAGGGCTACTTGAGATAATTGTCAGATCTGCTACTCCATTTAGCTTTTTGTCATTTTTGCCATGATTATTGTGTGCATGCTATGCCCATGAGTTCTACATATGTTTTGTTAAGGGTTTTGTCATCTTTCCAGAGGTGCAACCCATGTATTTTTGTGATGTGTGTGGTGACTAGTACAAGCTTGCAAAGTGATGCACTTGGTAATGCTGATTTCAGGGACTTAGCATTTCCACTAAGTCCTTGAGCTGTTTATCTCATATGGCCATATGTTCATGTTGTTTCCTAGAGATCCGTGCCTTTTTTGAGGATGATCAGTAAGGATGTTTTGTTAATCTTGTAGTGCTCTATCCATCCATGTCTTTGTTTGCAATTATGGAGCACCCTAGCTTGAGTCAATCGAGCTCTACTTTTGCTACTTTGTGAGTCTGGGCAGATTGTCTACTAGTTAGCGATTTTGCCGAGGATATTGTAGTTGATCCGTGCATGCCATGCTATTGTTCTTGCCATGTCTAGCTTGCATTTTGTGTATTCTTGATGGGTGTATGATTAGATTGTCATGACTTGCCCCGTAGTGAGTGCATCGTGCTCGTAAACAAGCCTACTTGAGATATGTTTCAGCATGTGCCAGTTTTCACTAAGTCTGTGATCTGATTATGTTTTTGCTATGTTCACATGCTTGCAATTGTATTTTTTGATCCCTTTTGGCTCAAGGTCACTAAGGGACTTTTGTTAAGCTCTTTGAGTAGCTTCATGCCATGCTTTACTTTGCCATGTTCAGGTCCTATAGCATGTAGTTTTGTTGAGGCCAGGTTCATGCATTCCTTGTCACATCTTACATATGCATAACGCATCGCATCCCGCATAGCATATCATCTTTGCATCATTTTGTTCGAGCTTGCACATGGTTGATTGTGTCCTCGTTGCTTGTTTGTCTTGTTTGGGTAGAGCCGGGAGACGAGTTCCCTAACGAGGAGCCCGTTGAGTTTGCTTTCGAGGATCCAGTCAACTCTGACAACTTTGCAGGCAAGATGATCATACCCTCGAAATCACTACTATCTTTGCTATGCTAGATTGCTCTCTCTTTTGCTATGCCATTGCTACGATGCCTACCACTTGCCTTCAAGCCTCCCAAATTGCCATGTCAAACCTCTAACCCACCATGTCCTAGCAAACCGTTGATTGGCTATGTTACCGCTTTCCTCAGCCCCTCTTGTAGCGTTGCTAGTTGCAGGTGAAGATTGGAGGCCGTTCCTTGTTGGAACATTTATTTACTTATTGGGATATCATTATATTATCTTGTTATCTTAATGCATCTATATACTTGGTAAAGGGTGGAAGACTTGGTCTCTCGCCTAGTGTTTTGTTCCACTCTTGCCGCCCTAGTTTCCGTCATATCGGTGTTATGTTCCCGAATTTTTTGCGTTCCTTACGCGGTTGGGTTATAATGGGAACCCCTTCATAGTTCGCCTTTTTATAGCTTTTCCAGCAATGCCCAACCTTGGTTTTACCATTTGCCACCTAGCCTCTTTTTCCCTTGGGTTTCCGGAGCCCGAGGGTCATCTTATTTTAACCCCCCCGGGCCAGTGCTCCTATGAGTGTTGGTCCAACTCGTCAGCCGCTGGTGGCTACCAGGGGCAACTCTGGGCTGGCCTACCGGAAGTTTAGACAATCTGAGTGTGCCCTGAGAAAGAGATATGTGCAGCTCCTATCGGGATTTGTCGGCACATTCGGGCGGTGTTGCTGGTCTTGTTTTAACCTGTCGAAGTGTCTTGAAGAACCGAGATACCGAGTCTGATCGGAACGTCTCGGGAGGAGGTCTATTCCTTCGTTGACCGTGAGAGCTTGTCATGGGCTAAGTTGGGACTCCCCTGCAGGGATTTGAACTTTCGAAAGCCTTGCCCCGCGGTTATGGGCAGATGGGAATTTGTTAATGTCCGGTTGTAGATAACTTGAACCTTAACTTAATTAAAATGAATCAATTGAGTGTGTTACCGTGATGGCCTCTTCTCGGCGGAGTCCGGGAAGTGGACACGGTGTTGGAGTAATGTTTGCGCAGGTTGTTCTCTAGTTTCTCGCTCGCGCTTTGCCTCCTCTTCTCGCTCTCTTTTGCGAACAGGATAGCCACCATATTTGCTAGTCGCTTGCTGCAGCTCCACATATATTTTTACCTTGCCTTACCTATAAGCTTAAATAGTCTTGATCGCGAGGGTGCGAGATTGCTGAGTCCCTGTGGCTCACAGATTACTATTACACCAGATGCAGGGCCTGATGATTCTGCTCCAGGTGACGCGCTCGAGCTCAAGTGGGAGTTCGACGAGGACTCTCAATGTTACTATGTTTCCTTTCCTGATGATCAGTAGTGGTGCCCAGTTGGGGGTGATCGGGACCATGTCGCATGTTGGGTTATCTTTTATTTTGGCGCCGTAGTCGGGCCATGAGTGTTTGGATGATGTAATGTTATTTATGTACCTTGATTGACGTGGCGAGTGTAAGCCAACTATGTTCTCCCCTTTATTATCTTATATTACATGGGATGTTGTGAAGATTGCCTAACTTGCGACATATGCCTTCAATGCGATTATGCCTCTAAGTCGTGCCTCGACACGTGGGAGATATAGTCGCATCGAGGGTGTTACAAGTCTAACCTTCTGCTGCATGGTTAGTGGTTTATTTCTATTGTTGTTCTTCAAAACTTTCCATGTTTTGAAGACTTTCATAAACAAATCGCTATTCACATCATCATCTCTCATCATCACCAACGCTCCTCTCATCGGGAGAGGGCAATCTCCATCAACATCTTCACCAGCACCATCTCCTCTCAAAACCCTAGTTCATATCTTGTATCCAATTCTTGTCTCCAAGTCCGGGATTGGTACTAGTAGGTTGCTAGTAGTGTTAATTACTCCTTGTAGTTGATGCTAGTTGGTTATTTGGTGGAAGATCATATGTTCAGATCCTATATGCATATTAATACCCCTCTGATTATGAACATAATATGCTTTGTGAGTAGTTACGTTTGTTCCTGAGGACATGGGAGAAGTCTTGCTATTAGTAGTCATGTGAATTTGGTATTCGTTCGATATTTTGATGAGATGTATGTTGTCTCTCCTCTAGTGGTGTTATGTGAACGTCGACTACATGACACTTCACCATTATTTGGGCCTAGAGGAAGGCATTGGGAAGTAATAAGTAGATGATGGGTTGCTAGAGTGACAGAAGCTTAAACCCTAGTTTATGCGTTGCTTCGTAAGGGGCTGATTTGGATCCATATGTTTCATGCTATGGTTAGGTTTACCTTAATACTTTTGTTGTAGTTGCGGATGCTTGCAATAGAGGTTAATCATAAGTGGGATGCTTGTCCAAGTAAGGACAGTACCCAAGCACCGGTTCACCCACATACCAAATTATCAAAGTACCGAACGCGAATCATATGAACGTGATGAAAACTAGCTTGACGATATTCCCATGTGTCCTCGGGAGCGCTTTTCTCTATATAAGAGTTTGTCCAGGCTTGTCATTTGCTACAAAAAGGATTGGGCCGCCTTGCTGCACTTTATTTACTTTTGTTACTTGTTGCTCGTTACAAATTATCCTATCACAAAACTATCTGTTACCACTTATTTTTGTACTTGCAGAGAATACCTTGCTGGAAGCTGCTTATCATTTCCTTCTGCTCCTCGTTGGGTTCGACACTATTACTTATCGAAAGGACTACGATAGATCCCCTATACTTGTGGGTCATCAAGACTCTTTTCTGGCGCCGTTGCCGGGGAGTGAAGCACCTTTGGTAGGTGGAATTTGGTAAGGAAAAATTTATATAGTGTGCTGAAATTTACTGTCACTAGTTACTATGGAAAGTAATCCTCTGAGGGGCTTGCTCGGGGTATCTTCACCCCGACCAGTAGAGAAAAGAGTTTCTCCTCAACCTACCGAACCTACTGAAAATGAAAATGTCTACTATGAAATTCCTTCGGGTATGATAGAAAAACTGCTAGCTAATCCTTTTGCAGGAGATGGAACAAAGCATCCTGATGAGCACCTAATATATGTGGATGAAGTTTGTGGATTATTTAAGCATGCAGGTGTACCCGGAGATGTTGTTAAGAAGAAGGTCTTCCCTTTATCTTTGAAGGAAGACGCATTGACATGGTATAGGCTATGTGATGATACAGGGTCATGGAACTACAAACGATTGAAATTGGAATTTCATCAAAAGTTTTATCCTATGCATCTTGTTCATCGTGATCGCAATTATATATATAATTTTTGGCCTCCTGATACGTCTCCAACGTATCTATAATTTTTGATTGCTCCATGCTATATTATCTACTGTTTTGGACATTATTGGGCTTTATTATCCACTTTTATATTATTTTTGGGACTAACCTATTAACCGGAGGCCCAGCCCAGAATTGCTGTTTTTTTGCCTGTTTTAGGGTTTCGAAGAAAAGGAATATCAAACGGAGTTCAAACGGAATGAAACCTTCGGGAACGTGATTTTCTCAACGAACAAGACTCGGGAGACTTGGACCCTATGTCAAGAAAGAAAAGAGGAGGCCACGAGGTAGGGGGCGCACCTACCCCCAGGCGCGCCCTCCACCCTCGTGGGCCCCCTGTTGCTCCACCGACGTACTCCTTCCTCCTATATATACCTACATACCCCCAAATGATCAAATACGGAGCCAAAACCCTAATTCCACCGCTGTAACTTTCTGTATCCACGAGATCCCATCTTGGGGCCTATTCTGGAGCTTCGCCGGAGGGGGCATCGATCATGGAGGGCTTCTACATCAACACCATAGCCCCTCCGATGAAGTGTGAGTAGTTTACCTCAGACCTACGGGTCCATAGTTAGTAGCTAGATGGCTTCTTCTCTCTTTTTGGATCTCAATACAATGTTCTCCCCCTCTCTTGTGGAGAACTATTCGATGTATCTTCATTTTGCGGTGTGTTTGTTGAGACCGATGAATTGTGGGTTTATGATCAAGTCTATCTATGAATAATATTTGAATCTTCTCTGAATTCTTTTATGTATGATTGGTTATCTTTGCAAGTCTCTTCGAATTATCAGTTTGGTTTGGCCTACTAGATTGATCTTTCTTGCAATGGGAGAAGTGCTTAGCTTTGGGTTCAATCTTGCGGTGTCCTTTCCCAGTGACAGTAGGGGCAACAAGGCACGTATTGTATTGTTGCCATCGAGGATAACAAGATGGGTTTTCTTCATATTGCATGAGTCTATCCCTCTACATCATGTCATCTTGCTTAAGGCGTTACTCTGTTTTTAACTTAATACTCTAGATGCATGCTGGATAGCGGTCGATGAGTGGAGTAATAGTAGTAGATGCAGGCAGGAGTCGGTCTACTTTTCTCGGACGTGATGCCTATATACATGATCATACCAAGATATTCTCATAACTATGCTCAATTATGTCAATTGCTCAACAGTAATTTGTTCACCCACCATAGAATACTTATGCTCTCGAGAAAAGCCACTAGTGAAACCTATGGCCCCCGGGTCTATCTTTATCATATTGATCTCCTACTACTTAGTTATTTCCTTTGCTATTTACTTTGCCTTTGTTTTACTTTGCATCTTTATCATAAAAATACCAAAAAAATTATCTTATCATATCTATCAGATCTCACTCTCGTAAGTGGCCTTATAGGGATTGACAACCCCTATTTGCGTTGGTTGCGAGGATTTATTTGTTTTGTGCGGGTACGAGGGACTCGCGCGTAGCCTCCTACTGGATTGATACCTTGGTTCTCAAAAACTGAGGGAAATACTTACGCTACTTTGCTACATCATCCCTTCCTCTTCGGGGAAAACCAATGCAGTGCTCAAGAGGTAGCAAGAAGGATTTCTGGTGCCGTTGCCGGGGAGGTCTACGCAAAAGTCAACATACCAAGTACCCATCACATACCCTTATCTCCCGCATTACATTATTTGACATTTGCCTCTCGTTTCCTCTCCCCCACTTCACCCTTGCCATTTTATTCGCCCCCTCTCTCTCTATCCTCCCTCTCTTTCTCTATTTGCCTCTTTTTGCCCGCTTGCTTTCTATTTGCTTGGGTGTTAGTTTGCTTGCTTATCACGATGGCTCAAGATAATACTAAATTGTGTGACTTCACCAATACCAACAACAATGATTTTATTAGCACTCCGATTGCTCCTCTTACCGATGTTGAATCTTCTGAAATTAATACTGCTTTGCTGAATCTTGTCATGAAAGATCCTTTTTCCGGCCTTCCTAGTGAAGATGCCGCTACCCATCTAAATAGCTTCGTTGATTTGTGTGACATGCAAAATAAGAAAGATGTGGATAATGATATTGTTAAATTGAAGCTATTTCCTTTTTGGCTTAGAGATCATGCTAAAGCTTGGTTTTCGTCTTTGCCTAAAAATAGTATTGATTCATGGAACAAGTGCAAAGATGCTTTTATCTCTAAGTATTTTCCTCCCGCTAAGATCACCTCTCTTAGAAACGATATTATGAATTTTAAGCAACTTGATCATGAACATGTTGCACAAGCTTGGGAGAGAATGAAACTAATGATACATAATTGCCCTACTCATGGTTTAAATGTGTGGATGATTATACAAAACTTTTATGCTGGATTGAATTTTGCTTCCAGAACTCTTTTAGATTCGGCCGCGGGAGGCACTTTTATGGAAATCACTTTAGGAGAAGATACTAAACTCTTAGATAATATTATGGTTAATTATTCTCAATGGCATACTGATAGATCTACTAATAAAAAGGTGCATGCGATAGAAGAAATTAATGTTTTGAGTGGAAAGATGGATGAACTTATGAAATTATTTGCTAGTAAGAGTGTTTCTTCTGATCCTAATGATATGCCCTTGTCTACTTTGATTGAGAATAATAATGAATCTATGGATGTGAATTTTATTGGCAAGAACAATTTTGGTAACAACACGTATAGAGGAAATTTCAACCCTAGGCCTTATCCTAGTAATTCCTCTAATAATTATGGTAGTTCCTACAACAATTCTTATGGAAATTATAATAATATGCCCTCTGATTTTGAATCTAATATTAAAGAGTTTATTACTTTGCAAAAGAATTTTAATGCTATGATTGAGGAAAAATTGCTTAAGATTGATGATTTGGCTAGGAACATTGATAGAATTTCTCTTGATGTTGATTCTTTGGAACTTAGATCTATTCCACCTAAGCATGATATCAATGAGTCTCTCAAAGCCATGAGAATTTCCATTCATGAGTGCAAAGAAAGAACCGTTAGGATGCGTGCTAAGAAAGATGCGTTTATAAGAGCGTTTTCTTCTAGTTCCTATGAAAATAAAGATGAAGATCTAAAAGTTATTGATGTGTCCCCTATTAAATCTTTGTTTTGCAATATGGATCTTGATAACGATGGGACTGAATATGATCCACCTTTACCTAGAAGGCGTTCCAAGAATTTGGAATTTGTTGATCTTGATACTAAATTTGATAAAAGTGGGATTGAAGAAATTGAAACCCTAGATGTTGCTAAACCCACTATTATGGATTTCAAGGAATTTAACTATGAAAATTGCTCTTTGATTGATTGTATTTCCCTGTTGCAATCCGTGCTAAATTCTCCTCACACTTATAGTCAAAATAAAGCGTTTACTAAACATATCTTTGATGCCTTGATGCAATCTTATGAAGAAAAACTTGAACTGGAAGTTTCTATCCCTAGAAAACTTTATGATGAGTGGGAACCAACTATTAAAATTAAAATTAAAGATCATGAATGCTATGCTTTATGTGATTTGGGTGCTAGTGTTTCCACGATTCCAAAGACTTTGTATGATTTGTTAGGTTCCCGTGATTTTGATGATTGCTCTCTAAACTTGCACCTTGCGGATTCCACTATTAAGAAATCTATGGGAAGAATTAATGATGTTCTTATTTTTGCAAATAGGAATTATGTGCCTATAGATTTTATTTTTCTTGACATAGATTGCAATCCTTCATGTCCTATTATTCTTGGTAGACCTTTCCTTAGAATGATTGGTGCAATTATTGATATAAAGGAAGAAAATATTAGATTCCAATTTCCATTAAGGAATGGTATGGAACACTTTCCTAGAAATAAAATTAAATTACCTTATGAATCTATTATGAGAGACACTTATGGATTGCCTACCAAAGATGGCAATACCTAGATCTATTCTTGCTTGTTATGCCTAGCTAGGGGCGTTAAACGATAGCGCTTGTTGGGAGGCAACCTAATTTTATTTTTATTCCTTGCTTTTTGCTCCTGTTTAGTAATAAATAATCTATCTAGCCTCTGTTTTGGTTGTGTTTTTTGTGTTTAATTAGTGTTTGTGCCAAGTAGAACCGTTGGGAAGACTTGGGGAAAGTCTTGTTGAACTTGCTGTAAAAAACAGAAACTTTAGCACTCACGAGAACTGCTGTATTTTTATTTGGAAAGTGAAATTTAGTTAATTATTTTTGAAAATGATTAATATATAAATTCCTCACGTCCAGAAATTTATTATAGAATTTTTGGGGTTCCATATCTTACGCTAGCTACAGATTACTACAGACTGTTCTGTTTTTGACAGATTCTGTTTTTCGTGTGTTGTTTGCTTATTTTGATGAATCTATGGCTAGTAAAATAGTTTATAAACCATAGATAAGTTGGAATATAGTAGGTATAACACCAATATAAATAAAGAATGAGTTAATTACAGTACTTTGAAGTGGTCTTTTATTTTCTTTCGCTAACGGAGCTCACGAGATTTTCTACTTTAAGTTTTGTGTTGTGAAGTTTTCAAGTTTTGGGTAAGATTTGATGGATTATGGAACAAGGAGTGGCAAGAGCCTAATCTTGGGGATGCCCATGGCACCCCCAAGATAATCTAAGGACACCTAAAAGCCAAAGCTTGGGGATGCCCCGGAAGGCATCCCCTCTTTCGTCTACTTCTATCGGTAACTTTACTTGGAGCTATTTTTTTATTCGCCACATGATATGTGTTTTGCTTGGAGCGTCTTGTATTATTTGAGTCTTTGCTTTTTAGTTTACCACAATCATCCTTACTGTACACACCTTTTTAGAGAGCCATACATGATTTGGAATTTGTTAGAATACTCTATGTGCTTCGCTTATATCTTTGGAGTTATATAGTTTTGCTCTAGTACTTCACTTATATCTTTTAGAGCACGGTGGTGGATTTGTTTTATAGAAACTATTGATCTCTCATGCTTCACTTAGATTATTTTGAGAGTCTTAATAGCATGGTAATTTTATTAAAATCCTAATATGCTAGGTATTCAAAGTTAGTAAAATCTCCTTAAGAGTGTTTTGAATACTAAGAGAAGTTTGATTCTTGATGATTGTTTTGAGATATGGAGGTAATAATATCAAAGTCGTGCTAGTTGAGTAGTTGTGAAATTCAGAAATACTTGTGTTGAAGCTTGCAAGTCCCGTAGCATGCACGTTGTCGGCGTTTTGGGAACGGGGGTCCCCAGACTTGCCTGCCTGCGGCCTGCGGCGTGGCTCAAGCGGGGGCCCAGCGCGGCCCATCTTCATCAGCTCAAGCTCAAGACCCTCGCGAGGGGCCAAGCCTCGCGGGGCGGACGACAGGAAGATTCCTCAGAGGCAGCCTCATCAGGCAGGCTCGCGAGGAGGTGGAGAGATCAAGGCAGGGGTACCTCACGAGGAACCCGTGACGCAAGCCATGACGATTGAGACCAGGCGGGCGCCGGCCTGCGCCGTTTCCTTGTTTCCCCTTTGGTGCAAATGGGGCAAGCACAGGCCAAGGCATCAGGCAAAGGTTACCATTCCGGTGCAATGAGACCAAGACCAGCCGGACGGCAGGACGGAGGTCACCGTGGAGCCCAAGACGGCGTCATCGCCAGCGCTTTTGGCAGCCGAAGACCACCTTTGGTCAGGATAACTTGTACTAGATGTTCCCCTTCGAAATGGCCAATTTTGGCGCCCTTCCCGCTCATTATTTGGGGAGAGGCCTAGGGCCTCTATAAATAGAGCTAGCCACCACAGAGTAGAGACATGGAGACACAGAGACCACGGTGGCTGGAAATCTAGTAGAACCATAGCAGAGAGAGAGAGAGGCGACTGAACTCACCCTAGCAGTTCATCGCACCAGCTCAAGAACACCACTCGCGAGGCTGTTCTTCCCTTGTACTGTCCATCATCAGCCCCAGAGGCAATCCACCACACCACACACTGGAGTAGGGTATTACACCACAACGGTGGCCCGAACCAGTATAAACATCGTGTCCCTTGTGTTGTTCATCATTTTCATCTTAGTTCGCACGAGTGGATCGGACGTAGATCGGTAGGGGGGACATCGCCGCGCGCACCCCAGTGTTCAAACCTCAAGGGTCTGCCGGAACCCAAAACCCGACATTTGGCACGCCACGTAGGGGTGCGCCGGAATCTTCCTTCCGCTGTTCGCGTGTGATCTTCCGTCGTGTCCATGGCTGACGCTCGTCGGGCTCGCGCCGAGCGCTGGGCTGCTCACGCCGCTCGCGTCGCCCAGACGGCACCCGTCGGCGGCCCCCCTCGTCGTTCCCCGTCGCCCGCCGCCAACGGCACCACCGGCCCGGTGGGGAACGAGCAGCAGGCCTCGTCCCAGCACCCCTTGGTGCGGCGGGATGGCCGCACCGCCAACACGTCGCTGACTCCAGCTGGCTCGTCGTTCCACGCCTGTCGCGCACCCATGGATGCGCACACCTCACTGCTCTTGGTGCGGGAGCTCCTGCACTATCGCCCCGTCGACGACCTCTACGAGGACTGGCTCGCCTGCATCACCGAGCTCGTCAGTGCTGCAGGGGGCTCCCCCTTGCGGTCCCTCTCGCTGCCTCGCCCACCGTCCCGCGTAGGGGGCGAGGATCAGGAGGCGCCTCCGCCGCCTCCTCCCCAAGAAGGTGCCTTGGCTCCAAGGCGTGCAGCCCCAGGGCGAGACCCTCCATGTCCGGTGCCTGCGCAACAAGAAGGGAGCTGCCAAGAGATCCCATGTCCCCGGGAAGGTGCTCGCGCACTCCCAGCGCTGGCGCGCCAAGATCGCGCCCCAGCGCCTCCATGACAAAACTCTGCGCTGCTCCTAGTGGCTACGCGTGGTGACCCGCAAGAACGAGTCCAGCACCAGCAAAGGGCGCCGGTGGCCACGGCGGGCTGCCTCGCCTTCACCCCCGAGCTGCGCGGCGTCACATGGCCATGCAAGTTCAAGCCTGACCTCCCTCCCCACTACGATGGCACAGCGGACCCCACGGAGTTCCTGCAGCTCTACGAGCTGGGTATCATAGCCACCAACGGAGACGAGAAGGTCATGGCGAATTGGTTCCCCATGGCGCTCAAGGACGGCGCCCGCACCTGGCTTCCGGCACGATCTCTTCCCGGAGCGAGATGCACACCCGCTTCATCGTCAACTTCCATGGCACTTGCGACCGGCCCCCGGCCGTGAGCGACCTGCGCCGCATCAAGCAACAGCCAGGAGAAACCCTGCAGAAGTACATCCAGCGCTTCAACTACGCTTGCCTCAAGATCCCCAAGGTGACTGAAGAAGCCATCATCTCAGCCTTCTCCGATGGCGTGCGCGACGTCAAGATGAAGGAAGAGCTAGCAATCCATGAAGACCTGTGCACATCCCTGGAACAGTTCAACTTGGCGACCAAGTGCGCAAGGGCTGAGGAAGGGCGTCTCTCCCTCCTCGAGCTCCCAACAGCCGACCCGGAAGAAAAGAAGCTCAAGGCTAAGGACGTGAAGCGCAAGGGGGCTGCCGTGCTAGCAGCGGAACCGGACACCAAGCAAGGCAGGGATCAGCCTGAGTCATCCAAGTGTGGATGGTACTGCGTGTACCACGACCTCCAGACCCACAACACCAATGAATGTCAAGAGCTCAGAGCCGTGCGAGATGGGCGAATCGGCCGACGCCCAGAGCGCAACAACAGGGGCTATGGCCGAGGAGGAGGAAGAGGCGGTGGACGATGGGAAGACCGTGGCCCTTGCCTGGGATGGCGTGACCGCCCTCGCGAGGACCACTGGCAGGACTAGCCTCGTGAGGGAGGCTGGAGGGACCAGCCTCGTGAGGACCGTCCCCACGGCAACGTAGGCCTCCCTCCTCTGCCACCTCCACCAAGGAGGAACGAAGACCAACACCAAGATGATGGGGCTGGGGGCTTCCAAGAGCCGCGTGCAATTTCTTACATCTTGGGCGGCGCCCAGGCCCCAGCCTCACAGCGCATCTTCAAGCAGTTTGCTTGCGAGGTGAATACAGTCCACCCCAAGCTTGAGGCCACGCGCCCTCTCAGGTGGTCTTCGTGCGCGATCACATTCAGTTCCGCAGACCAGCTCAAGTGTGCGACAACGGCAGGAGTCCTCCCGATGCTTTGCTCCCCAGTCATCAGCAACATGCAGGTCACCAGGACCCTCATCGATGGCGGGGCAGGACTCAACATCCTGTCCATCGAGACGTTCGACAATCTCCAAGTGCCATACGACCAGCTTCAGCTGACCAAGCCTTTCTCAGGAGTTACCGATGGTTCCACTGTTCCGATTGGGTAGGTTCGCCTTCCGGTCACCTTCGGGCAACGCAACAACTACCGCACCGAGCTCATCGACTTCGACGTCGCTCACATCCGCCTGCCATACAACGCCATCCTCGGGTACCCAGCCCTAGCCAAGTTACAATGTCCTCAAAATGCTAGGAAGCGGTGGAGTCATCACCGTACCCTTTGTAGAAAGGGACGCAGTGTGCTCGCTCGAGCGTGCATTCCAAGCCACAGCAATCGAAGACCCAGATCGCACAAGCGGGGGGCCTCCCGAGGCGACCCTCAAGAAGAAGAAGACCTCACCTGGCCAGAGCCACAAGGAAGCAGGCACCTCCAGAGGTATTGCGTCGGGATTCGCGCCCTATCAGGGAGCACTGCCCTCTCGCGCATAGGAAGGCGCGCCCGGCGCCCTCCTCAGGCAGGGATTGGGGCTCTCTCTTGGAGAGCCACCGACCTTGCCAAGGTTGCGAGGGAGGCGCTTGGGCACCACTTGGAGGGGTGTTTTCAGGCACGCTTCCCTCAGGAAGGTACAAGTCAAAGGAGACAAAACCCTCAGGAGTTCATCGCAAGGAATACCCAAGAGCTACAAGAGTCCAGAGTCATGCGCGGAAGCCGCCGCTTACCTGCCGTGGCCCCACATCTAGGCGAGAATGGAGGACTGCGCGTCTGCATCGACGTACCAGGGCTCAACCGAGCAGCGTCCCAGGAGCGCCTATGGCCTTCGGCCGTAGGACGCTGCGTGGGACCACCCCACAGCTACGTTCACATGCCCTTCGGCCTGCCGAGCGCGGTCGCCGCACATCAGCACCTATTGAGGAGCATTCTGGAGGCTCAGGAGGTCAGGCATCGCGCGGTCCTGGCGGAAGTGGCGATGATCCCCGAAGACCTGCACGTGCCACCGGAGCCTCCCGAGGCCTCTGGGCCTGGGAGCTCATGAGGGCCGACGTCTTCACCGCGCATTGCTCACTTCCTCAGCATCACTTCGTCTTCAACAGCACCAGGTGACATCTTTCAGAGTTCTACTTTCAGCTGGGACCGCCCACAGGGCTGCACCATTCCCAGGCCGCGTGGGTCCGCCCGTGCGGCATGTATCCATTTTGGTTATGCTCTTTACTTACCCTGTTGGGGGTGCCCCTCAAGCTGCATCATCCCCACGCCGCTCAGGCCTGACCCAGCGGCGGTTGCTTTTACCTGCGCTTGCTTGAAATTGGATTTCCTCCTATGTGCTTAACATACCTGACCTAATCATCTGCTCGATCGACGCCTATTTGAAGAGCCGCTCGCTCTAGCATGGCGCGTGCGCACGGGTCCGTCCCTGCAGTGTTGATAAACCTGAGTGGTCGAGCTCTGGCCGTGGCAGCCCCGCATGGCGCCACCTCCCCAGGCCCTCAGTGCCCTGACCGCTCCCTCGGAGTGACCATAGGTTGGCCGGCGACCGTAATGACAGGCCTTGTTTCTCCTCATGATTGGTGTGCAGGATCTACTCTAGGAGCAATGTTGGGGGCATCGTGAGCTCTCTCTCCCTCTCTTCGGCACGGACCGCTTGCACGTTAAAAGGGGGGGCGGGTACCTGAGCATCGCGACTCATGGGCTCCTACTGGCTCTCCAGCCCTCACCCCCTAGCCTTGACCCACGGCATCGCGACCTGTCATACCAGCGGCGGCTGAGCTCGCTCGAGGGCCGGGACCTGAGGACGTAGAGCTCGCGAGGGCCTAACCCAGCAGTACCTCGACCATCACCTCTCGGGCCAGGTGCCTCTCCGAGGAACTGTGTTAGACACACAAGATAAGTCGCGCTGTTGCAAAAGCTAGACCAACGCAGCGCTAAACCCCCGCCCAGTGCAACTCTGTCACGGCGACGCTACCTTCCTTTTTCGCCCAGAAAGGATTGCTTGAGCGCTAAAGGGGACCTCCCAAGCATCGCGACTCGGGGGCTCTTACCGGACCTCGGGCCGCTCACCTCCTGGCCTTGACCACGGCATCGCGACCTGGCATACCAGCGACGGCTGAAGCTTGCCTAGGGACTGGGACCTATCAGCGTAGAGCACCAAGTCCTCGTGAGGATAGAAAGGGGGAGCATAGCCGGAACAGTACGGACACCTCATGCTATTTCATATTAAGGATATAGTAATTACAAAAGCACGGCAGACGCCTTACATACCCCCGCGGGGTGTTGCTTTAATTCCTTGCAGGGAACAAAATGTGCTAACCCTAAAGAACGCTACTTGCTAGCACCTCCCCAGGCGACGCCATCATCAACAGTGGGCTGCCCAGTGCCGGTGTCAACTACATCCAGATCAGTGGCGTCGGCGGCCCGAGGCAACTGCCTCACTCCGATCGCGGCGTGAGCTCGGTGGCTCGTAGCTATCGTCGCTCGTCTTCGGGGTCGCGAGGAGTTCGGGGGAGCCGCTGAAGCCCGCAGTCCCTCCGCTACTGCCCGAGGAGCTGCAGAAGGACCAACGGGCGGGGCTGGTCCTCGCCAGTTCATCACCACTGCTGCTTCCCTTAGGGCAGAATTCCAGCCGGCGTCCTTCTGCATCAAAGACTATGACAGACCCGGGCAATCTCACCCCAGCCCCGGGTCATGAAGACCTTGCCCGGAGCGACGACCGTGACCTCCGCTCTGGTTGCAGGGGTGCCACAGTCGGCGTGCTGCAGCCAGAGCTCCAGGGCCCTGCTCGGCGGCATCTCTAAAGCAAAGGAGGGAGGAAGGCGGATCCACGAAGTTGGAGGCATGGCGGCGTGAAGCACAAGCTCGCAAAAGGAGCGCTCCACGTGGACTCCGGGGGGGACGACGCGCACCACTGTGACTCGCCGGCGTCGGCGGTGACGCTGTCGGTGTTGCTCGACACCTTCCCCCCTGGGGCCTACGACGCGTGCGTGCAAGGGCAGTGGAAACCCAGGTGGTGGCCGCTCGTACCACGGCCTCGACACCACCTGCCAGGCGCCTTTGTCCCGGTGACAAAGGATTGGCCGCTTCTTCGGCGGGAGGGGGTCAGGACCCTCTCTGGGGCCTTTCCCTTCTCCTCAGCTGAAAACCGACGGATCGGTGCCATTGGTGCAAGAGGAAGCAATGATGAGGAAGAAGAAGAGGAGGAGTGACGGAAAGGAGTGAATCGGCGAAGCTCACGCGGCCCCGTACTTATAGCCGGAGGAGGCCAACCGCCATGCACCACGATCGCAGGTAATCATGACCGGTTTCTCTGCATGCAGGGACTTATCAAGTCATGCAGTCGCCGAGGCGTCATGGGGAAGCGCAGTCGCCCATGTCCAATCAGTCGCCACGCGGCACCCAAGGCCGCAGGCTGATAGGGCCCGCGGCGCTTCGCGCTTGCCCCTTCGCTTCTCTGCTAAGCCAAGCCCGTGCGCGCCTTGGGCCCGGGGGCTAGCTACTGTTGGCGTTCTGGGAACGGGGGTCCCCAGACTTGCGTGCCTGCGGCGTGGCTCAAGCGGGGGCCCAGCGCGGCCCATCTTCATCAGCTCAATCTGAAGACCCTCGTGAGGGGCCAGGCCTCGCGGGGTGGACGATAGGAAGCTTCCTCAGAGGCTGCCTCATCAGGCAGGCTCACGAGGAGGCGAAGAGATCAAGGCAGGGGTACCTCGCGAGGAACCCGTGACGCAAGCCATGACGATCGAGACCAGGCGGGCGCTGCCCTGCACAATGTCCTTGTTTCCCCTTTGGTATAAAGGGGGAAAGCACAAGCCAAGGCATCAGGCTTCTCGTTACCATTCCGGTGCAACGAGACCAAGACCAGCCGGACGGCAGGATGGAGGTCACCGTGGAGCCCAAGACGGCAT
The DNA here is from genome assembly GCF_003073215.2 of Triticum urartu. Lineage (NCBI taxonomy): Eukaryota > Viridiplantae > Streptophyta > Magnoliopsida > Poales > Poaceae > Triticum > Triticum urartu. Next base: position 103,645,940 of record NC_053022.1, read on the forward strand.
CATCGCCAGCGCTTTTGGCAGCCGAAGACCACCTTTGGCCAGGATAACTTGTACTAGATGTTCCCCTTTGAAATGGCCAATTGTTGGCGCCCTTCCCGCTCATTATTTGGGGAGAGGCCTAGGGCCTCTATAATAGAGCTAGCCACCACAGAGTTGAGACATGGAGACAAAGAGACCACGACGGCTGGAAATCTAGTAGAACCATAGCAGAGAGAGAGAGGCGACTGAACTCACCCTAGCAGTTCATCGCATCAGCTCAAGAATACCTCTCGCGAGGCTGTTCTTCCCTTGTACTGTCCATCATCAGCCCCAGAGGAAATCCACCACACCACACACTGGAGTAGGGTATTACACCACAACGGTGGCCCGAACCAGTATAAACATCGTGTCCCTTGTGTTGTTCATCATTTTCATCTTAGTTCGCACGAGAGGATCGGACGTAGATCGGTAGGGGGGATCTCCGCGCGCACCCCAGTGTTCGAACCTCAAGGGTCTGCCGGAACCCGAAACCCGACACACGAATGGTAAACGTTATGCAACAAATTTGAAACATGAGGTGTTATTTGATTTTCCTCCTTATGAGTGGCGGTCGGGGACGAGCGATGGTCTTTTCGTACCAATCTATCCCCCTAGGAGCATGCGCGTAGTACCGAGGTTTTTGATGACTTGTAGATTTTTGCAATAAGTATGTGAGTTCTTTATGACTAATTTCAGTCCATGGATTATTGTAGCGACCTAACCCGAATGGATCACGTCTACTGTGCTACGGTGTCATCCCTGGATCAGTAATGCTGACACCACACAGTACATCGAGGTTTTATAGCAGAGTTGCAATCACACACTTATTACATCGATGGCTCAAAAAGAACTTATTACAATAAATATGGCTGAAGGCCATCTAATATCGAAAGCAGCGGAAGACTCGGAAGATAAATGGGTCCATCAAGTCCAGCGGCATCACTGAGTATAGGGCCACGACCTAAACACCTCAATCGTCATCTGAAAAGTCTGCAACATTAACGTTGCAGCCTGAAAACGGGTCAGCACATGGAATATGCTGGCAAAGTAACACATAGAGAGTAATGGAATGAAACAGCTATACTATATGCATATATGGCTGGTGGAAAGCTCTATGGTTACAGTTTTGCGTAAAGCCAGTTTTTCCCTACTGCAAAGGAATAAATTTATTTAACTATCATGGTGGTTGTTAAACATTGAGAATGGTTGACAGCATTCTCAATCCCAATTAAAAATACAATTAAAACCCAACAACATTAATTAGAGTAACATGTTGAGATTCACAATGACATTCAAGTACTAGATACTCAAGTTGTCCATAACCGGGGACACGGCCTAATCATGATTAGTTTGTACACTCTGCAGAGGTTTGCGCACTTTTCCCCACAAGACTCAATCGCCTCAGTTTGGTTTCTCGCGGATGACCGAGACATAGTCTTTCAGAAGCGCTAGCACCTTACATGTGGGGTAGACCGGTACACCTACATCCCCTACATCTGCTAGTCCACGAGTTCGCACAACTTAGTCAACTATGCCAGAGCCCATAGTAGCATGTGGCTGCACACGGAAGTTTCTAGCTTCTAGCATCTCATGATCCCTTTGAGCCTGGGTGGCGGTCACAAAAAACAGGCAAGTCCTGATAGACATCAGGTGCCTCAATCCACCCAGATGTGTGTTTAAGTTGCCACCTTAGATAAACCATTAAAATTATCAACTCACATCTGTCATGGATATCACTCACCCAATCCACGTCTACTAGCATAGCATGGCATAATAAGCAAACGTAGAAGTAACTCCCAAAGGTTTCATAATAATACAGGTAATAGGTACTACCTCATCTACTTCCCATCCCACAATTTAATTAGATCCTAATCATGCAATGTGTGAGGATTGATCTAATGCAATAAAACATGGGTTGTAGAAAAGGTATGATCAAAGTGTTACTTGCCTTGCTGATGATCCGCGAGTCCTAGGGTTTCAAAGTAACAAGCGGCGCAATCCGGGTAATCTATCGCAGACAAACAACAAGCATACAATAAGTACTCATCTAATGCACAGGTAAAACTCGAACAAGAGATCGAACCAAGTAGTTCAACTTAAGAACTCCGGTTGCAAAGAAAGAACGAAAAACAAACGGCGGAAGAAAACAACTCGCTTCTAGCAAGTTGAAACTAGGTCAAATTTTACTGTAGCAAAAACTTGTTCAAGTTGATTAGACGGAACGGCGGTTTCGAGATGAAACTCCAGGCGCTTGAATCACCTGATTCCGATAAACGAGCGAAAAGAAAGACTAGAAAGAAGATCGGATCTGAGATCGCGATCGCGGAATAAATCCGACAAAAAGAAAAAGAAGAACGGTTAAACGAACGGACGTCGTTAACCTAGAAGAATCCGGTGATCACGTTCGTTAGGACGAACGGTCCGGCAAACGGTCCAAAGGCAACTAAATCGGAGAAGAAAACGAATCCGATCAGGGTTTCGGAGAAGAAAACCGAACAAAAAACCGATCTAGAAAACCGGAACGGTTTAGAGAAGAAAAGAATCGGAACGATTAGAAGAAAACGATCCGAGAAAAAGAGACGCGGGGCAACCTCCGGCGAGGTCTCCGGCGAGGGGCTCCGGCGGCGTGGGCGTGGGGCGGCAGCGTGGGCAAGGTGCGGCGGCGGCGCGGGTGTGGGGTGGCGGCGCGGCGCGGGTGTGGTGGAGCTCTAGGCTTTGGGTTTGATGATTTAGAGGGGGGGTGCTTGGGTATTTATATTGGGGAGAGGAGGAGGTTTACTTGGGGTAGGGGACAAGAATTAGACTAGGAATAGGAATAGAAAAAAGGAAAGGAAAAGATCTAGAAATAGAAAAGGAATATACGGAAGTAGGACAAAAGTCCTACTAGGATTCGGTTTAGAGCAAGAGGCGAGGCGGCGGCGTCCTGCGCCAGCGCTAGGCGCGCGCGGCTCCCTGGGGGCGGTGGCCTTGGCCGTAGCCTTGGCCGGTTGGGCCTTTGGCCCAAGGCGCTGTACTTTGATTTTTTTTAACTGGTTCTCGCGCAGAAAAAAAACAAAAAGAGATCTAAACGAACTCCGAAAAAGCTAAAGTAAATTTTCCCCGACTCCTAAAAATGATCCGAACAAAATGAACTTTTCTCCGGACCTAAAATGCAATTTTCGAAAACGCGCATTTTTCCCTATCCAAATAAACTGCAAATAAACACCGGAAAACAAAAATTGATCTATTTATTATATCTTCATTTTTTCCTAAATTTGGGAAAGTCATATTATTCCCTCTCTCATATATTTTGACACCGGAAAAATTATTGAAGATAAAATAAATAAATCAAATGATCCTATTTTCAAAATTCGAGAAAACTCTCAAATATGAAAATAACGAAATCTCCAACTCTCTCCGAGGGTCCTTGAGTTGCGTGAAATTTCTAGGATCAACCAAAATGCAAGAAAATATGATATGCATATGATCTAGTGTATAACATTCCAAATTGAAAATTTGGGATGTTACAAACCTACCCCCCTTAAGATGAATCTCGCCCTCGAGATTCGGGTTGGCTAGAAAATAGGTGAGGGTGGTCCTTGAGCAAATCTTCTTCTCTTTCCCAGGTGGCTTCATCCTCTGAGTGGTGGTTCCATTGAACTTTGAAAAACTTGATAACCTTGCTGCGAGTAACTCTACTGGCAAACTCGAGAATCTTGACTGGCTTCTCCTCATATGTTAAATCATCCTTCAACTGAATCGCTTCTAATGGCACTGTATCTCTTAGCGGTACCTCCGCCATCTCGGCGTGACATCTCTTTAGCTGAGAAACATGGAATACATCATGAACTCCTAACAGTCCTTCTGGTAATTCCAACTTATAAGCGACTTCTCCCATACGTTTCAAGATCTTAAATGGTCCAACGAAACGCGGTGCTAACTTTCCCTTAACTCCAAAGCGCTTAACTCCTCGAAGTGGGGATACTCGGAGATAAACTCTGTCTCCGGTTTCGTAAACTATCTCCTTGCGTTTTGAATCTGCGTAGCTCTTCTGCCTGGACTGGGCTACCTTGAGCCTGTCGCGAATCAACTTAACTTTCCGTTTAGACTCCTTAATCAAATCTGGTCCAAAGAACTGACGGTCTCCAACTTCGTTCCATGACAACGGTGTCCTGCACTTCCTTCCGTATAGAGCTTCGAAAGGGGCCATCTTCAAACTGGTTTGGTAACTATTGTTATAAGAAAACTCCGCATACGGCAAGTTTTCGTCCCAACTTGATCCATAATCTAGTGCACAAGCTCTCAGCATATCTTCCAAAATCTGATTGACTCTCTCGGTCTGTCCATCTGTCTGCGGATGAAAAGCTGTGCTGAACTCTAGTCTGGTTCCTAAAGTTTCATGCAACTGATTCCAAAACTTTGAGGTAAATTGGGTTCCTCTATCTAATACGATACTCCTCGGAACTCCATGCAAACAAACGATTCTAGTCATGTATATCTTTGCCAACTTAGCACTGGTGTAAGTGGTCTTAACTGGAATGAAATGTGCTACCTTCGTCAAACGATCAACTACTACCCATATCGAGTCATACCCTGCTTTCGTCCTGGGTAGTCCTGTGATAAAATCCATGCCTATCTTATCCCACTTCCATTCGGGTATCGGCAATGGTTGTAACAATCCGGCTGGCTTCTGATGCTCGGCCTTTACTCTCTGACATACGTTACAACTGCTACATATGCTGCAATATCCTTCTTCATTCCGGTCCACCAAAATGTTTCCTTTAAATCCAAATACATCTTGGTATTCCCTGGGTGAATCGAATATGGTGAATCATGTGCCTCTTGCAAAATCAACTTCCTGATCTCCGGGTCATTGGGCACATAAACACGGTCCTCAAACCATAAGGTATCGTGCTCATCCTCACGAAATCCCTTTGCTTTTCCTTCGCTCAATTTCTCTTTTATAGCAGCAATTTCCTTGTCAGATTTCTGAGCTCCTCTGATCTTATCCATCAATGTTGACTGAATCTCCAATGCTGCTACATAGCCTTTCGGAACTATCTCTAAACTTAGTTCACAAAGGTTTTCTTCTAACTCCTTGGGTATACTTCCCGTCATTATCGTATTGACATGGCTCTTATGGCTCAATGCGTCAGCTACTACATTAGCCTTTCCGGGATGGTAATGCAATCTCATGTCATAATCCTTGATGAGCTCCAACCATCTCCTTTGTCTGAGGTTCAACTCCTTCTGCGTGAAAATGTACTTCAAACTCTTGTGATCCGTGTACACCTCACAATGATTTCCAATGAGGAAATGTCTCCACGTCTTCAATGCATGCACTACGGCTGCTAACTCCAAATCATGCGTGGCATAATTCAACTCATGAGGCTTCAGTTGTCGTGATGCATACGAAACAACTCTTCCTTCCTGCATAAGCACTGCTCCAAGTCCTCGACGTGAAGCATCGCAATACACCTCATAATCCTTGGTCTGATCTGGCAAAATCAATACCGGTGAGGTAACCAATCGTTTCTTCAACTCCTGGAAACTAGCCTCACACTCCTCAGTCCATTTGAACTTAGTATCCTTCTTCAACAATTCAGTCATAGGCTTTGCAATCTTTGAAAAGTTCTCAATGAATCTCCGGTAGTATCCTGCGAGTCCAAGAAAACTCCGGATCCCTCCAACTTTTGTTGGTGCTTCCCATTCGGTTACGGTCTCAACGTTTGTGGGGTCAACTGCTATACCTTCTCCGGATATAACGTGTCCGAGGAATCCAACTTCCTTCAACCAAAACTCACATTTGCTGAATTTGGCATATAACTGATGTTCTCTTAGTTTCTCCAAAACCAAACGCAAATGTTCCTTATGCTCCTCTTCATTCTTCGAATAAACCAAAATGTCATCGATGAACACTACGAAGAACTTATCCAAAAACTCCATAAACACTTTGTTCATCAGGTTCATAAAATAGGCAGGTGGGTTAGTCAATCCAAATGACATAACGGTATACTCATACAGTCCATATCTTGTGGTGAATGCTGTCTTAGGTATGTCCTGCTCTCGAATCTTCAACTGATGGTACCCTGATCGCAAATCGATCTTGGAAAACACTTTAGCTCCTTGCAATCGATCAAACAGATCGTTGATCATTGGCAGTGGGTACTTATTCTTGATGGTTACTTCATTCAATCCCCGATAATCAACAACCATCCTTAATGATCCATCCTTCTTTTCCACTAGAAGTACGGGTGATCCCCAAGGTGAAGAACTTGGGCGAATGTAACCTTTATCCAATAACTCCTTAATCCAATTCTTAATTTCCACCAAATCCTTTGCTGGTATCCGGTACGGTCGCTTCGATATTGGGCCTGTACCTGGCAATAACTCAATCATAAACTCAATGTCTCTATCCGGTGGCATGCCTGGTAATTCCTCAGGAAATACATCAGGAAAATCCTTTACCACTGGTACTTCCTCCTCCACAACTCCTGTTAGGCAATTCACTTGTGTCCTGTTTGGCACATGCCGGGATACATACTTGATCCTTCTTCCTTCTAGTGTGGTAAGCAAAATTGTCTTACTGGCGCAATCGATGTTTCCTCCATACATCGACAACCAATCCATACCAAGAATCACATCCAGACCTTGGGATTCCAGAATAATTAAATCCGTTGGGAATACATGCCTTCCTATACTCAATGGTACTTGGAAACATCCTTGTCTGGCCATGTATTCTGCTCCTGGCGAGCTTACTAGCATAGGTGTTTTAAGAATCCTAGTGGGCAGGCTATACTTCTCCACAAATCCCTTTGATATGTATGAATGCGATGCACCAGTATCAAAAAGAATGAGTGCAGTAAATGACTTAACCAAAAACTTACCGATTACTGCATTGGCTGATCTTCAATCTCCTCCACATTAACGTGGTTCACCTGTCCCCTATTGAAAGGGTTCGGCTTCTTCCCAGAGCTTCCATTGCCATTTCCATTCTGGCCTTCGGGACATTCATTGGCATAATGTCCGGTCTTCGAACACTTGAAACAGGTGACTTGACTCAGGTCTCTCTTGGTTGGGGTCGATGGGGTGGTCCGGTTCTGGCCGTTGCTTCCTCCATTCCCATTACCATTCTTGTGGCCATTATGGTTGTGCGAGCTACCTCCTCCATGGGTATGCTGAAACTGAAATCCCGGTTTAGGGGTAAAACGGGGCTTCTGCTGGGCTCCAGAGTTATACTTCCCCTGTCCATACTTCCTCTTACGATTCTCAATCTGCTGTTGCTTCCCTTCAATCATGATGGCACGATCTACCAACTCCTGGTAGTTGTTGAAACTCGCTACCATCAACTGCATGCTTAGCTCATCATTCAGTCCTTCCAGAAACTTCTCCTGCTTAGCTGCATCCGTAGCAACGTCATCTGGGGCATAACGGGCTAGCTTACTAAACTCCTCCACATACTGGCCAACAGTCCTTCCTCCTTGGCGTAAGTTGCAAAACTCACGCTTCTTTATGGCCATAGCTCTTGCTGAAACATGGGCAGTGCGGAAAGCTTGCTAAAACTGATCCCATGTGACAGTGTCAACTGGGTAAGTGGCTGTGAAATTCTCCCACCATGCTGCCGCGGGTCCGTCAAGCTGGTGTGCGGCAAACTTCACTTTCTCACCATCCGTGCATCCTGCAGTGGTCAACTCCCTTCCTATCTTACAGAGCCAGTCGTCTGCTACTATCGGCTCGGTGCTACTGGAAAACACCGGCGGATTCAGCCTAAGGAAACGGGCTAAGTGGTCAACAGGTGGTGGTGGTGGTGGTGGGTTGTTGTTGTTGTTCTGCTGGTTCTGGACTAACATCTGCATCAACTGATTCTGCTATTGGATCAACTGAGTGAGCTCCGGTGGAAATCCATTGTCACGTCTCGGAGGCATCTGAGGGTTTAGAAAAGACGAGATATAAGAATAGAGGGGGTCTAAAGGGAAAACACTACCCATATGCACATGAGAAAATGCACACAAAATCACTTCAATCAATCAAACAAGGGCTTACAAACGGTCTAAAACTATCGCAAAAGTGCTTGACTATATTGTGTTTACATGGGGGAATACTACTACTATCTGGTGGTCATCTAGAAATTTGAACCGGTGGAAGACTCCATGATATTTGCTCCAGCTTCGTCTTCGAAGTTGGGTTCACTTGGATCCGAATCGGTGTCGTAAAGGATGATGTAGTTGTCCGGACATGTGACGTACTCGTCGTCCTCCTGGGATGCTAACTTGCTCTTGAGTTCTTCAATCTCCTGCTTAAGATCGCAATTGTGCCTTGCTAGAGCTACGATCTCGTCCATGTAGTCCTTGCGTGTAGACTTCAGTTCTCCTTCTAGCTCGATGATCCTTGCCTTCGCATTCTTCAACTCTACCATATCATTGCACATCTGGTTCTCGTGGCGTCGAATGTGCTGGTTTAACTCCTGGATGAAAGATGCAATGGATCTATCCTTCTTGGTGCTGACTAACTCCCATTGTTCATCACGGCGTCCGCAAATCTGGTAGATAGTGTCCTTGAGGTCTTCTTGATAAACTTCTCCAATGCGTCCTATGGTGATATGAGCTGCCATGCTCCTTCCTAGACTCCAGGTTGGTGCATTGAAAACACTATCTATGGGCTTCGTGATTGGCGCGAATGTTCTTCCCGGAACGTGAGCTTGAATCTTCCAGCGCTCCTCTTCAGGCAGAGTGGCGTTGAAGGTTCCCGTGAAGCTTGGTAATCCAATGTTCAGGTACATGGTGACTTCCTTTAGGTGAAATCCAAAAGGTGTGCCTTCATCCGGTTGAGCGTACTTAATCTTCGCGTCCTTCATCCTAATAGAGTAGAAAAGATGAGGAGTAGAAAATGAGAAGAGAATGGTGATCTATGGCTTTAACTTAGTGGTCGTGTCCTATAGTCAACGTGTGCTCTGATACCATCTCTGTAGTGACCTGACCCGAATGGATCACGTCTACTGTGCTACGGTGTCATCCCTGGATCAGTAATGCTGACACCACACAGTACATCGAGGTTTTATAGCAGAGTTGCAATCACACACTTATTACATCGATGGCTCAAAAAGAACTTATTACAATAAATATGGCTGAAGGCCATCTAATATCGATAACAGCGGAAGACTTGGAAGATAAATGGGTCCATCAACTCCAGCGGCATCACTGAGTATAGGGCCACGACCTAAACACCTCAATCGTCGTCTGAAAAGTCTGCAACATTAACGTTGCAGCCCGAAAACGGGTCAGCACATGGAATATGCTGGCAAAGTAACACATAGAGAGTAATGGAATGAAACAGCTATACTATACGCATATATGGCTGGTGAAAGCTCTATGGTTACAGTTTTGCGTAAAGCCAGTTTTTCCCTACTGCAAAGGAATAAATTTATTTAACTATCATGGTGGTTGTTAAACATTGAGAATGGTTGACAGCATTCTCAATCCCAATTAAAAGTACAATTAAAACCCAACAACATTAATTAGAGTAACATGTTGAGATTCACAATGACATTCAAGTACTAGATACTCAAGTTGTCCATAACCGGGGACACGGCTAATCATGATTAGTTTGTACACTCTGCAGAGGTTTGCGCACTTTTCCCCACATGACTCGATCGCCTCCGTTTGTTTTCTCGCACTACATAGTGTTTGAGAAACGGATGACCGAGACATAGTCTTTCAGAAGCGCTAGCACCTTACATGTGGGGTAGACCGGTACACCTACATCCCCTACATCTGCTAGTCCACCCCATAAGAGTTTGCACAACTTAGTCAACTATGCTAGAGCCCATAGTAGCATGTGGCTGCACACGGAAGTTTCTAGCATGAAAGATCTTATGATCCCTTTGAGCCTGGGTGGCGGTCCAAAAAAAACAGGCAAGTCCTGATAGACATCAGGTGCCTCAATCCACCCAGATGTGTGTTTAAGTTGCCACCTTAGATAAACCATTAAAATTATCAATCTCACATCTGTCATGGATATCACTCACCCAATCCACGTCTACTAGCATAGCATGGCATAATAAGCAAACGTAGAGTAACTCCCAAAGGTTTCATAATAATACAGGTAATAGGTACTACCTCATCTACTTCCCATCCCACAATTTAATTAGATCCTAATCATGCAATGTGTGAGGATTGATCTAATGCAATAAAACATGGGTTGTAGAAAAGGTATGATCAAAGTGTTACTTGCCTTGCTGATGATCCGCGAGTCCTAGGGTTTCAAAGTAACAAGCGGCGCAATCCGGGTAATCTATCGCAGACAAACAACAAGCATACAATAAGTACTCATCTAATGCACAGGTAAAACTCGAACAAGAGATCGAACCAAGTAGTTCAACTTAAGAACTCCGGTTGCCAAAGAAAGAACGAACCGAACAAAGAAACGGAAAACAAACGGCGGAAGAAAACAACTCGGTTCTAGCAAGTTGAAACTAGGTCAAATTTTTATCGGGGCAAAAGCTTGTTCAAGTTGATTAGACGGAACGGCGGTTTCGAGACGAAACTCCAGGCGCTTGAATCACCTGATTCCGATAAACGAGCGAAAAGAAAGACTAGAAAGAAGATCGGATCTGAGATCGCGATCGCGGAATAAATCCGACGAAAAGAAAAAGAAGAACGGTTAAACGAACGGACGTCGTTAACCTAGAAGAATCCGGTGATCACGTTCGTTAGGACGAACGGTCCGGCGAACGGTCCAAAGGCAACTAAATCGGAGAAGAAAACGAATCCGATCTAGGGTTTCGGAGAAGAAAACCGAACAAAAAACCGATCTAGAAAACGGAACGGTTTAGAGAAGAAAAGAATCGGAACGATTAGAAGAAAACGATCCGAGAAAAAGAGACGCGGGGCAACCTCCGGCGAGGTCTCCGGTGAGGGGCTCCGGCGGCGGCGGCGTAGGGCGGCGGCGGGCGGCAAGGTGCGGCGGCGAGCGGTGCAGGGCGCGGGCGGCGCGGGTGTGGTGGAGCTCTAGGCTTTGGGTTTGATGATTTAGAGGGGGGGTGCTTGCTTGGGTATTTATATTGGGGAGAGGAGGAGGTTTACTTGGGGTAGGGGACAAGAATTAGACTAGGAATAGGAATAAAAAAAAGGAAAGGAAAAGATCTAGAAATAGAAAAGGAATATACGGAAGTAGGACAAAAGTCCTACTAGGATTCGGTTTAGAGCAAGAGGCGAGGCGGCGGCCTCCTGCGCCAGCGCTAGGCGCGCGCGGCTCCCTGGGGCGGTGGCCTTGGCCGTAGCCTTGGCCGGCTGGGCCTTTGGCCCAAGGCGCTGGACTTTGATTTTTTTTAACTGGTTCTCGCGCAGAAAAAAAACAAAAAGAGATCTAAACGAACTCCGAAAAATCTAAAGTAAATTTTCCCCGACTCCTAAAAATGAGCCGAACAAAATGAACTTTTCTCCGGACCTAAAATGCAATTTTCGAAAACGCGCATTTTTCCCTATCCAAATAAAATGCAAATAAACACCGGAAAACAAAATTGATCTATTTATTATATCTTCATTTTTCCTAAATTTGGGAAAGTCATATTATTCCCTCTCTCATATATTTTGACACCGGAAAAATTATTGAAGATAAAATAAATAAATCAAATGATCCTATTTTCAAAATTCGAGAAAACTCTCAAATATGAAAATAACGAAATCTCCAACTCTCTCCGAGGTCCTTGAGTTGCGTGAAATTTCTAGGATCAACCAAAATGCAAGAAAATATGATATGCATATGATCTAGTGTATAACATTCCAAATTGAAAATTTGGATGTTACAATGATGTTACAATTATACGCACTCTCACCCTTCCATCCTTGCTAGCCTCTTCGGTGCCGTGCATTGCCCTTTCTCACATTGAGAGTTGGCGCAAACTTCACTGGTGCATCCAAACCCCGTGATATGATATGCTCTTTCACACATAAACCTCCTTATATCTTCCTCAAAACAGCCACCATACCTGCCTATTATGGCATTTCCATAGCCATTCCGAGATATATTGCCATGCAACTTTCCATCATTCCGTTCATCATGACACATTCATCATTGTCATATTGCTTAGCATGATCATGTAGTTGAAATAGTATTTGTGGCAAAGCCACCGTTCATAATTCTCATACATGTCACTCTTGGTTCATTGCATATCCCGGTACACCGCCGGAGGCATTCATATAGAGTCATCTTTGTTCTAGTATCGAGTTGTAATCATTGAGTTGTAAATAAATAGAAGTGTGATGATCATCATTTTCTAGAGCATTGTCCCAAGTGAGGAACATAAAAAAAAGAGAAAGGCCATAAAAAAAGAGAAAGGCCATAAAAAAAGAAGGTCCAAAAAAAGAAAAAAATGAGAGAAAAAGAGAGAAGGGACAATGTTACTATCCTTTGCCACACTTGTGCTTCAAAGTAGCACCGTAATCTTCATGATAGAGAGTCTCTTGTTTTGTCACTTCCATATACTAGTGGGAATTTTCATTATAGAACTTGTCTTGTATATTCCAACAATGGGCCTCCTCAAGTGCCCTAGGTCTTCATGAGCAAGCAAGTTGGATGCACACCCACTAGTTTCTTTTGTTTAGCTTTCATACATTTATAGCTCTAGTGCATCTGTTGCATGGAAATCCCTACTCCTTGCATTAACATCAAGTGGTGGGCATCTCCATAGCCCATTGATTAGCCTCGTTGACGTGAGACTTTCTCCTTTTTTGTCTTCTCCACATAAACCCCCTCATTATATTCTATTCCACCCATAGTGCTATGTCCATGGCTCGCGCTCATATATTGCGTGAAAATTTATAGGTTTGAGATTACTAAAGTATGAAACAATTGCTTGGCTTTTCATCGGGGTTGTGCATGATGAGAGCATTCTTGTGTGACGAAAGTGAAACATGACTAAACTATATGATTTTGTAGGGATGAACTTTCTTTGACCATGTTATTTTGAGAAGACATAATTGCTTAGTTAGTATGCTTGAAGTATTATTATTTTTATGTCAATATGAACTTTTGTCTTGAATCTTTTGGATCTGAATATTCATACCACAATCGAGAAGAATTACATTAAAATTATGCCAAGTAGCACTCCGCATCAAAAATTCTGTTTTTATCATTTACCTACTCGAGGACGAGCAGGAATTAAGCTTGGGGATGCTTGATACATCTCCAACGTATCTATAATTTTTGATTGCTCCATGCTATAGTATCTACTGTTTTGGACATTATTGGGCTTTATTATCCACTTTTATATTATTTTTGGGACTAACCAATTAACCGGAGCCCAGCCCAGAATTGTTTTTTGCCTGTTTTAGGGTTTCGAAGAAAAGGAATATCAAACGGAGTCCAAACAGAATGAAACCTTCGGGAACGTGATTTTCTCAACGAACAAGACCCAGGAGACTTGGACCCTACGTCAAGAAAGAAAAGAGGAGGCCACGAGGTAGGGGGTGCGCCTACCCCCCAGGCGCGCCCTCCACCCTCGTGGGCCCCCTGTTGCTCCATCGACGTACTCCTTCCTCCTATATATACCTACGTACCCCCGAACGATCAGATACGGAGCCAAAACCCTAATTCCACCGCTGTAACTTTCTGTATCCACGAGATCCCATCTTGGGGCCTGTTTCGGAGCTCCGCCGGAGGGGGCATCGATCACGGAGGGCTTCTAAATCAACACCATAGCCCCTCCGATGAAGTGTGAGTAGTTTACCTCAGACCTACGGGTCCATAGTTAGTAGCTAGATGGCTTCTTCTCTCTTTTTGGATCTCAATACAATGTTCTCCCCCTGTCTTGTGGAGAACTATTCGAGGTAATCTTCTTTTTGCGGTGTGTTTGTTGAGACCGATGAATTGTGGGTTTATGATCAAGTCTATCTATGAATAATATTTGAATCTTCTCTGAATTCTTTTATGTGTGATTGGTTATCTTTGCAAGTCTCTTCGAATTATCAGTTTGGTTTGGCCTACTAGATTGATCTTTCTTGTAATGGGAGAAGTGCTTAGCTTTGGGTTCAATCTTGCGGTGTCCTTTCCCAGTGACAGTAGGGGCAGCAAGGCATGTATTGTATTGTTGCCATCGAGGATAACAAGATGGGGTTTTCTTCATATTGCATGAGTCTATCCCTCTACATCATATCATCTTGCTTAAGGCGTTACTCTGTTTTTAACTTAATACTCTAGATGCATGCTGGATAGCGGTCGATGAGTGGAGTAATAGTAGTAGATGCAAGCAGGAGTCGGTCTACTTGTCTCGGACGTGATGCCTATATACATGATCATACCTAGATATTCTCATAACTATGCTCAATTCTGTCAATTGCTCAACAGTAATTTGTTCACCCACCGTAGAATACTTATGCTCTAGAGAGAAGCCACTAGTGAAACCTATGGCCCCCGGGTCTATCTTTATCAGATTGATCTCCTACTACTTAGTTATTTCCTTTGCTATTTACTTTGCCTTTATTTTACTTTGCATATTTATCATAAAATACCAAAAATATTATCGTATCATATCTATCAGATCTCACTCTCGTAAGTGGCCTTATAGGTATTGACAACTCCTATTTGCGTTGGTTGCGAGGATTTATTTGTTTTGTGGAGGTACGAGGGACTCGCGCGTAGCCTCCTACTGGATTGATACCTTGGTTCTCAAAAACTGAGGGAAATACTTACGCTACTTTGCTGCATCATCCCTTCCTCTTCGGGGAAAACCAACGCAGTGCTCAAGAGGTAGCACCTCGCGAAGGAGAAAGTATCGCTCATGCTTGGGGGAGGCTTAAATCAATGTTATATTCATGCCCCAATCATGAGCTCTCAAGAGAGATGATTATTCAGAATTTATATGCTCGGCTTTCTGATAACAATCGCACCATGCTCGATACTTCTGTGCTGGCTCTTTTATGATGAAGACTATTGAATTCAAATGGGATTTATTGGAAAGAATTAAATGCAACTCTGAAGATTGGGACCTTGACAAAGGTAAGGAGTCAGGTATGACACCTAAGTTTGATTGTGTTAAATCTTTTATGGATACCGATGTTTTCCGTAAATTTAGTTCTAAATATTGACTTGACTCTGAAATAGTAGCTTCTTTCTGTGAATCTTTTGCTACTTATGTTGATCTCCCCAAGGAGAAGTGGTTTAAATATCATCCTCCCATAGAAGTAAAAGTAGCTGCACAAATTAAAGTTGAAGAAAAGACTGTCACTTATAATGATCCTATTGTTCCTACCGCTTGTGTTGAGAAACCACCTTTTCCTGTTAGGGTAAAGGATCATGCTAAAGCTTCAACCATGGTTCGTAAAAGCAATTTTAAAACTTATACACCTCCTGAGAAAATTAAAGTTGAACCTGATATTGCTATTGTTAAAGATCTCTTGTCTGAAAATATTGATGGGCATGTTATTCATTTCCTTGATGAGACTGCTAGAATTGCTAAACCTTGTGCAAAAGATAAAAACAGACATGTGGTAGGCATGCATGTTCTTTCTGTTAAAATATGAGATCATTGTTATCATGGCTTATGTGATATGGGTGCTGATGAGGTTATGTACCTAGGGTAGGTTCATAGGCCTGACTTAGACACCTTCCCCTAGGACATCACCTTAAAGCTAGAATCATTCAAAGGGTACCATTATCCACTCGACCAGAGATGTTCCACTCGGGAGAATCAATGGCACTCGACCGTCGCAGAAGCCACTCAACGAACAGAAGATCTAAAGCCACTCTGCATCAACAATGGCCGAGCATTTACTTATAGGCTTAATTGTCATTTATAGCATTTAATGGCTAGCGTTACCAGTAACGTTCCTCTCTTAATGTACATTGAACCCTGTGTAACGAAGGGGAGCAGGGGTCCTGGCGCACTCTATATAAGCCACCCCCTCCTCTGCGACAAGGGTTCGCATCTTTGTAAACACATACACACATAATCTAGTCGACTGCCTCAGGGCACTGAGACGTAGGGCTGTTACTTCCTTCGAGAAGGGCCTAAACTCGTAAAACTCATGTGTACAACTACTCCATAGCTAGGATCTTGCCTCCTCATATCTACCCCCCATTCTACTGTCAGTCTTAGACCCACAACAGTTGGCACCCACCGTGTGGCAGTTGTCTTAGCAGTTTATTGGAGAAGTTGCGATTCTTCCGATTCCCATCATCATGGTTTCCGGGGGAGGATTGGCTGAAGGCCGCGAGATCCTTCTCGATGCGCTCGTCTTCATCGCCGACGAATCCACTTGGCTTCACGATGCTCCACTCGACGTCGAGGCGCTCCCCGTCCACGGGGCGACGCACTTCCGCGCGTGCGTTCGCGGCATCCTTCTTCGACAACCGTCGACTCCGTATTAGTCGACTCCTGTGGCAACCTCCCTCTTCGTTGTTCGCCGGCACCAGCGATCCGGTCGGTCGCGGCTTCAGCGGTGGGTGAGGCACGCGGTGGCCCGCCAATCGGCCACCCTGCAAATCACGGCAATCGAGCCCGATGAAACTCTCTACGGCCTGTTCGATCTGTCGACTGGCTCCGTCGAGACCGCGTCCGAATGCGACAGCAGTGACCCCGCGGCAAAAGTCTTGATGGTCAATGGACCATGCAGTCCTCCTGGCGTCACTCGGGAAGGCGGTGGCGATGGCGGTGGTGATCCGTCGCGTGTTGACGAGCAGTATCGTCCCCAACCCCTCTCTTCGCAGCGGAGGGAAGATCTTCGTCGCCGTAATATGGATGCGCTCCACACTCCTATCATTGGAGAAACCCTCGAGGCCCAGGCCTTGGAGGAGGCGCGCCTGGCCAATTTGGCTGAGCGCACTCGACTGGAGAACCTCCAACGCGCACTCGACGAGCGTGCTTGACAGCGGATCCCCTAGTCCAGTCGACGACAACTTTTTCCGCCTCTGACTCAGGTATATCGAACTCCGATCCAGAATCTCACAGCTGCATCTCGAATAGCAGAGTCAATACAAACTTCCTAGTCAGAAGCTAGCTGAGGTTTGATGCAGATCCGGGCTTTACTCCAGGCCACTGTCGAGCAGAATACAACGGTATCTCAGTCGCGGAATAGGATTCATAGCAGGTCTGTGGTGGCGGATACTGTCCAGTCTTCCCATAGCCTGAGACGGCCTCCACGGCGTGAGGGACGTGGATACCAGCAAGATCAGTATAGGAACCGTGAGCAGTATGATTGAGGGAGTCCTGGATTAGGGGGTCTCCGGACAGCCGGACCATCTCCATTGGCCGGACTGTTAGACTATGAAGATACAAGATTGAAGACTTCGTCTCGTGTCCGGATGGGACTCTACTTGGCGTGGAAGGCAAGCTAGGCAATACGGATATGGATATCTCCTCCTTTGTAACCAACCTTATGTAACCCTAACCCTCTTCAGTGTCTATATAAACCGAAGGGTTTTAGTCCGTAGGACAACAACCACAACATACAATCATACCATAGGCTAGCTTCTAGGGTTTAACCTCTCTGATCTCGTGGTAGATCTACTCTTGTACTACCAATATCATCAATATCAATCAAGCAGGACGTAGGGTTTTACCTCCATCAAGAGGGCCCAAACCTAGGTAAAACATCGTGTCCCCTGCCTCCTGTTGCCATCCGGCCTAGACGCACAGTTCGGGACCCCCTACCCGAGATCCGCCGGTTTTGACACCGACATTGGTGCTTTCATTGAGAGTTCCTCTGTGTCGTCGCCGTTAGGCTTGATGGTGCCTACTATCATCGATAGCGATGTGGTCCAGGGTGAGACTTTTCTCCCCAGACAGATCTTCGTATTCGGCGGCTTTGCACTGCGGGCTAATTCGCTTGGCCTCCTGGAGAAGATTGAAAGCTACGCCCCTGGCCGTCAGGTCAGATTTGGAAGTTTGAACTACATGGCCGACATCCATGGAGACTTGATCTTCGACGGATTCGAGCCACAGCCGGATGCGCCGCACTGTCACGATGAGTATGACCTAGCTCTGCCGCCGAACAGTACCCCAGAGGCCGCGCCCGCATCAGCTCCGACCCTTAGCTCGAAGCCAACTGCGCCAATCGAGGACGGGTGGTTAGACACCGCCTCAAGGGCTGTAGTCTCAATGGCGATCGAGCCGAACACCAGCCTAACCCTTTGTGAACCCCATGATTCCAAGGTGCCGGACTCTTTTCCGGACTCCAAACCATCCGCGCCCCTTCCAATCGAATCCGATTGGGCGCCGAGCATGGAATTCACTGCCGTGGATATCTTTCAGCACTCGCCCTTCGGCGACATTCTGAATTCACTAAGGTCTCTCTCTTTGTCAGGAGATCCCTGGCCGGACTATGGCCAACAGGATTGGGATGCGGACGACGAAGAAATTCGACGCCCACCCACCACCCAGTTCGTAGCCACTGTCGATGATTTCACCGACATGCTCGACTTCGACTCCAAAGACATCGACGGTATGGACGACGATGTAGGAGACGAACATGAACCAGCGCCTATAGGGCACTAGAAATCCACCTCGTCATATGACATATACATGGTGGATACACCCAATGAAGGCAATGGCAACGAGATAGCAGAGGATGACCCCTCCAAGAAGCAACCCAAGCGCCAACGTCAGCGACGCTGCTCTAAGTCCCGCCAAAGCAAAAGTAGTGATACCGGCACAGGAGATAATAACACTCCGGATAGTGCCGAAGACAACAACAATCCCCTCCAGCAAGATTTAGAGCAGGAGGATGAAGGAGCCATCTCTCTTGAGAGAGCGGCAGACGGAGAGGAGGAGGATGACAATTACATGCCCCCCTCCGAAGACGAGGCAAGCCTCGGTGACGGTGAATTCGCCGTACCAGAGGATCCCATCGAACAAGAGCGCTTCAAGCACCGACTTATGGCCATGACAAATAGCCTGAAGAAAAAGCAGCAGCAGCTTCGAGCTGATCAAGATCTGCTAGCTGATAGATGGACTGAAGCCCTCGCGGCTGAGGAATATAAACTCGAGTGCCCCTCGAAGAATTACCCAAAGTGCAGGTTACTACCCCGACTGGAGGAAGAAGCGTATGATACGGCTGATCGGCCACCTCGTGGCCACGATAGAGAGGCATTCCAGCCAAAAGCTCAGCCTCCACCCTGACGCCATTCAAATAAAAAGGCATGGGGAGATACGCCAGACCTGCGAGACATATTGGAGGACAAAGCAAAGCATGCAAGATCAATCTACGGATCACGACGGTGCACCACTCTGTGAGACGATAAACATCACATCGGATACAGTAAAAGCAAATATGGCCGGGCCGAACACAGCGGGCAAGACCCATTCGAGCTGCGTCACGATATAGCCCAATACAGAGGCGCCGCACACCCCTTATGCTTCACAAATGAAGTAATGGAACATCAATTCCCAGAAGGTTTCAAACCTGTAAATATTGAATCATATGACGACACAACAGATCCCGCAGTATGGATTGAGGATTTCCATCTCCACATCCACATGGCCCGCGGTGATGACTTACACACCATCAAATACCTCCCACTAAAGCTCGAAGGACCAGTGCGGCATTGGCTTAACAGCTTGCCAGCGGACTCCATTAGCTGTTGGGAAGATCTGGAAGCCGCATTCCTCGACAACTTTCAGGGCACTTATGTGCGACCACCAGACGCCGATGACTTGAGCCACATAATTCAGCAGCCAGAAGAGTCGGCTAGGCAATTCTAGACTCGGTTCCTTACAAAGAAAAATCAAATCGTCGACTGTCCGGATGCGGAGGCCTTAGCGGCTTTCAAACACAACATCCGAGACGAGTGGCCAGTCCGGCACCTTGGTCAGGAAAAGCCGAAATCTATGGAAGCTCTCATGACGCTCATGACCCGCTTTTGTGCGGGAGAAGACAGCTGGTTGGCTCGCAGTAATAACATATCAAAGAACCATGGTACCTTAGACACCAAGGACGGCAATAGCAATTCAAGTCGCAACAAACATAAGCGCCGCATTAACAGCGAAAATACTGAGGATATGGCAGTCAATGCCGGATTCAAAGGCTCTAAACTCGGTCAGCGGAAAAAGCCATTCAAACAAAGTATGCCGGGTCCGTCCAGCTTAGACCGTATACTCGATCGTTCATGTCAAATACACGGCACCCCAAACAAGCCAGCCGATCACACCAGCATGGATTGTTGGGTGTTCAAGCAGGCCAGAAAGTTAATTGCCGAAAACAAGGACAAGGGGCCGCACATCGATGACGAGGAGGAGCCCCGGCAGCCGCACACCAGAGGGCAGAAGAGGTTTCCCCCGCAAGTGCGGATGGTGAACATGATATACGCGACCCACATCCCCAAGAGGGAGCGGAAGCGTGCGCTCAGGGACGTATATGAGTTGGAGCCAGTCGCCCCAAAATCAACCCTTGGTCCTCCTGTTCAACCAGCTTCGATCGCAGGGACCATCCCACTAGTATCCGTCATGGCGGATTTGCCGCACTGGTCCTAGACCCAATCATTGATGGATTCCACCTCACTCGAGTCCTTATGGATGGCAGCAGCAGCCTGAACCTGCTTTATTAGGACACAGTGCGCAAAATGGGTATAGACCCCTCAAGGATCAAACCCATAAAAACGACCTTTAAAGGCGTCATTCCAGGTGTGGAGGCCCATTGCACAGGCTCAGTTACACTGGAAGTGGTCTTTGGATCCCCGGATAATTTCCGAAGCGAAGAGTTAATCTTCGATATAGTCCCGTTCCGCAGTGGTTATCACGCGCTGCTCGGGCGAACCGCATTCACTAGATTCAATGCGGTACCGCATTATGCATACCTCAAGCTCAAGATGCTAGGACCTCGCGGAGTTATTACAGTCAATGGAAACACAGAGCGCTCTCTCCGAATAGAGGAGCACACCGCGGCCCTCGCAGCAGAAGCGCAAAGCAGCCTCTCAAGGCAATCAACCAGTTCGGCGCTTCAAAGCCCGGACACCTTCAAGCGCGCTCAGGGAAATCGGCAAATAGACCGCCTGGCGCGATCTGAGCTCGTGTAGCAATACAGCGGCCACCCCAATCCCATCCCAACGGTGAAACTCGTGCCTCGCGTACATAATTACGCATTAAAAATACCATGGGCACAGGTGGGGAGGGGGGCACAACTGCGGCACACCCCAAGAGGCGGCTTAAACCGCACTAGGGGCTTCCTGTTTGGCTTTTTTCTTTTTTTTCAGGACCTTAATCTCTGCAAACACTGTCCGGCAGCACTATTGCCGAACACATGATGCAACAACCAAGGAGGCAGACAACTACGTCATACCACGGAATTCCCAGGTTGATTACAGTAACGAGCAAAATATTCGATTTCATATCATTCCTCAGCTTGCCCTTGGAAGGGACATAGTCCTACTCTTTGCTTATCACACTATCTATATCATTCTGCTTTAACGCACCTTTTTGAATAAACAATGCATAACATCACGACTATTATTGCATTCCTGTTATATATATATATGTGTGTGTGTTCATTAACGACGCCTTGCAACCGTACACTTTGGTACGGGCAATACACCAGGGGCTTGCGTACCCCACAATATGGTGTGAAAAGTCTGAACACTTTCACAAGTGCGGCACCCCGAACTTATAGCATTATATGCATCAGCTCCGAATCATGTCTTTGGTCAAATCTTGGGTTTGCCCGGCTCATATGTTTTGGTACCTTATGTTCCGCTCTATCGGCTAAGGTAGCGCTAGGAGAACTACTGCGATTGTGCCCCGGTTCTGCCGGGCTGAGCACCTCAGTAGAGAAAGCTAAAACTGACTGTCATGATAAGGCGAGAGACTGGTCGCTGTTCGGTGAGGTTTTCGAGTCCCTAAAGACTTATGCCGCTTAGGGCGAGGGGCCGGCCCTGTCCGGCTTAAAGGCATGTATGACGCCCCGAATTCGGCCTTTCGAATACCAGGGGCTTCGTCGAAATTTAAAATTATATAATTCTATGGCTAAGTGAGAGTGATAAAGCATTATTAGTCCGGTTGCCTGGTTCATTGTGCTGAGCACCTCCCTCGAAGGACCCAAACATGGGAACAAGAGTGCTCAGGTTTATCCCGAACACCCCAGCACTAGTGGCATGGGGGAAGAAGCCGAGGACTAGCCATCTCTCAGATTGGATAAATAGCCAAACAGAAGGTAATATTTTAAATTCACACAAGCGTTGCATAGCGCATATGAAACAAGTTTTCATCATACAGGATCACACGAGCAAGTTTACTCAAATATTACATCATTGGAACATTCATCCGCTACAAGACGGGCACCCTTCAGGACACCCTCATAATAAATTTCAGGGGTGCGATGCTCCTTGCCCTGCGGCGGCCCTTCCTTGATCAGCTTCACAGCGTCTAGCTTGGCCCACTGCACCTTCACACGGGCGAAAGCCTGGCGTGCACCTTCGATGTAGATGGGCCGCTTGATGACCTCCAGCCGTGGGCAGGCATCCACAAGCCGCCTCACCAGGCCGAAGTAGCTGTTCGGAAGGACGTCGCCAGGCCACAGCCAGACTATAAGGCCCTCCATGGCCTGTTCGGCCGCCTTGTGCAGCTCGACCAGCTGCTTTAGCTGGTCGCTCAGAGGCATTGGGTGTTCGGTCCCAGTATACTGAGACCAGAACAGCTTCTCCGTTGAGCTTCCCTCCTCGGCCTGGTAAAACTGCGCGGCATCCGACAAGCTGCGGGGCAAATCTGCGAATGCTCCTGGAGAGCTCCGAATTCGGGTAAGTAATCGGTAATATACTTTTACATGCTTGCTCTGCATATAGAATGCCTTACCCACCGCTATCTTCTTCATTGCGTTGATCTCCTGGAGGGCCTTCTGGGCCTCGGCCTTGGCACTCTTTGCACTCCTGAGGGCCGTGGCAAGCTCATACTCTCGTGTCTTTGAGTCAAGCTCCAACGCCTCGTGCTTCGTCACGAGAGCCTGGAGCTCTTACTGCACCTCGCCCACATGAGCCTCTTGTTTTCCCCGCTCGGTGCGCTCCTTGGCCGCTTTATCTTCGGCCTTGGTTAGCGCTTGCTTCAGGGTCGCCACCTCAGTAGTGGCCCCTGGCAAACATACGATGATCCTGTCATTTTGCAATTGCGTCCTCTTTTATATATACATATCTATAGACAGGGTATTACTTACCCTTGTTCTCCTCGAGATGCCTCTTGGCAAGGCCGAGCTCTTTCCTGGACCCCTCGAGGTCCTCCTTCAGTACGGCGACCTCCGCAGTTAGTGCGGCGGACGCCAGCAGCGAAGCCTGCATATGCATATTGACATACTTATATTAGACTCCTGCGATATTATTTGATCCTCTGCTCGACTTTTCTTTTTGAACACCGAACAAAGCATCAGGGGCTACTGTCTATGCGGTAACAGTTCTACTATATTTTAAAACACTTACCTGAAAGCCTGTTAGAAGGCTGGCACATGCTTCAGTCAATCCGCTCTTGGCGGACTGAACCTTCTGGATCACCGCACTCATGATAGTGTGGTGCTCCTCGTTGATGGAAGCACTGCGAAGTGCTTCTAGCAGATTGTCCGGCGCCTCTGGATGGACAGAGGTCACCGGCACAGGCGTCTTGCCCCTCTTAGAAGGAGGCCGCCTGCCCGAGCCCGGAACCGCTGGAGGGTCCTACGTGGTGTTCGGCTAAGGGCCGAACTCGGAGCTCTCAGGGGCCCCGTCCCCTCGGCTCTCGGAGTCCAGAAGGTCGCTGAGGGAGTCTTGGATTAGGGGGTGTCTGGATGGCCGAACTATACCTTCAGCCGGACTCCTGGACTATGAAGATACAAGATTGAAGACTCCGTCCCGCGTCCGGAAGGGACTTTCCTTGGCGTGGAAGGCAAGCTTGGTGATACGGATATGCAGATCTCCTACCATTGTAACTGACTCTATGTAACCCTAACCCTACCCAGTGTCTATATAAACCGGAGGGTTTTAGTCCGCAGGACAACATACACATCAACAATCATACCATAGGCTAGCTTCTAGGGTTTAGCCTCCTCGATCTCGTGGTAGATCTACTCTTGTACTACCCATATCATCAATATTAATCAAGCAGGACGTAGGGTTTTACCTCCATCGAGAGGGCCCGAACCTGGGTAAAACTTCATGTCCCTTGTCTCCTATTACCATCCGGCCTAGACGCACAGTTCGGGACCCCCTACCCGAGATCCGCCGGTTTTGACACCGACATTGGTGCTTTCATTGAGAGTTCCTTTGTGTCGTCACCGTCAGGCTCGATGGCTCCTACGATCATCGATAGCGATGCAGTCCAGGGTGAGACCTTCCTCCTCGGACAGATCTTCATCTTCGGCGGCTTCACACTGCGGGTCAATTCACTTGGCCATCTGGAGCAGATCGAAAGCTACGCCCCTGGCCGTCAGGTCAGATTTGGAAGTTTAAACTACACGGCTGACATCCGCGGGGACTTGATCTTCGACGGATTCGAGCCACTGCCGAGCACGCCGCACTGTCACGATGAGCATGATCTAGCTCTGCCGCCAAATAGTGCCCTGGAGGCCGCACCTGCATCGGCTTCGACCCTTAATTCGGAGCCAACTGCGTCGATCGAGGATGGGCGGTTGGACGCCACCTCGGGGGCTGCAACCCCAACGGCGATTGAGCCAAGCACCAGCCCCATACTCTGCGAGACCCGTGACTCCAAGGAGCCGGACTCCTCTCCGGACTCCGAGCCCCCCGCGCCCCTGCCGATCGAATCTGATTGGGCACCGATCATGGAGTTCACCGCCGCAGACATCTTTCAGCACTCGCCTTTTGGCGATATCCTGAAGTCACTGAAGTCTCTCTCTTTATCAGGAGAGCCCTAACCGGACTATGGTCAGCAAGGTTGGGGTACAGACGATGAAGAAATTCAAAGCTCACCTGTCAGATTTCGGGTTCCGGCAGACCCTTGAGGTTCGAACACTGGGGTGCGCGCGGAGATTTCGCCTCCTACCTACCTGCACCCCTCCGCCTTGCTAGGATCTAAACTATGGCAAAAACAACACAAGAGACGCAGGGTTTATACTGGTTCGGGCCACCGTTGTGGTGTAATACCCTACTCCAGTGTGTGGTGTGGTGGATTGCCTCTTGGGCTGATGATGATGAACGATACAAGGAAGAACAGCCTCGCGAGGGTCTATTCTTGGCTGGGGCGATGAACTGCTGGGACGAGCTCAGTCACCTTTCTCTCTCTCTCTTTCTTCCTGATCTTCTCTATCCTTCCAAACACTCGGCCCCCTTGCTCTGTGGGTGGCTGGTCCTATATATCGAGGCCCTGGTCCTCTTCCCAAATATCGAGCGGGAAGGGAGCCAACAATGGCGGGCTAATTTGAAGGGGGACAGCTAGTACTAGCTACCCTGACAAAAGTAGTCTTCGCCTGCGCAAAGCTCTAGTGATGACGCTGTCTTGGGATCCACGGTGACCTCCGTCTCGTCGTCCTCCTGGTCTTGGTGTCGTTGTACCGAAATGGCAACCTTTACCTGATGCCTCGGTACTCCGCGGCTGCGCTTGCCCCCTTTGCACCAAAGAGGAAGGAAGGACGCTGCGCGGGCTGGCACCCGCCTAGCGCCCTCGGTCATCATGCCTTGCGTCACGGGCACCTCGTGAGGTACCCCACCTTGATCTCTCCGCCTCCTCGTGAGCCAGCCTGACGAGGCCGTGCCTGAGGAAGCTCCGTGTCGTCCACCCCGCGAGGCTTGGCCCCTCGCGAGGGTCTTGGGTTTGTGTTGGTGAAGATGGGCCGCGCTGGGCCCCCTTTTGAGCCACGCCGCAGGCCGCAGGTAGGCAAGTCTGGGGACCCCCGTTCCCAGAACGCCGACAGTAGCCCCCGGGCCCAAGGCGCACCCGGACTTGGCCGTGCAGGGAGGCGGAAGGGCAAGGGCGAAGTGCCGCGGGCCCTAACAGCCTGCGGCCTTGGGCGCCGCGTGGCGGCTGATTGGACGTGGGCGGCACTGTTCCCCCATGCCCTCCTTATTTTGCGCCATGCTAGGCGGACCCGTAGTTGTACACAGCCGTTCCCCTGCTTGGGCAAGGTCAGCTTGGCTCTGGCCACCATCTTCAACGAATGCGGGAGGACGACGACCTGGCCCGCGTCCCACTTCTCATCGGCAGATAGCCATCGGTCCCGTATTTTGACCGACGCCCTTGTGGGCGGGTCTGGTTCCTCCCTTTTCTGATTTCTTCAATGCCGTGCTCTCCCATTATCAGATCCACATGATGCATCTGGGTCCTGAATCCATCACTCTCCTTTCGGTCTTCGCCTTTGTCTGCGAGGCTATGATGGGCATCCTTCCTTCGGTTGCCTTGCTGCGCCACTTCTTCTCGCTGCGCCTTGTTGACCCTACCCAATGCTGGGCGTGTGTGAGCTTCGTTGCCGCGCCTGAGACGGCGGCCTCTGGGATTGACTTCAAGCTCCCTCCGCCCGCGGCTGGGTTCCGCGAGCGGTGGCTGTATGTGGATGCTGGGGTGCCCAGCCCCCTGCTGTCGGAGCCAACTTCGCCTGCTGTCCCCAATTCGGGCTGGGGCCAGGAGACGCTTGAGAGCCCCGGCTCGTCTTCGTCTGGCACCACTTCACGTTCTTGAGGTTCGCTCGGCGCGACAGCCCAAGGTGGTGAAGGAGTTCCTGCTACGCCGCGTCGCTCCTCTCCAGCGCCACTCCGCCGGATGTGGGCCTTCAGCGGGCGTGATGATCGTATGAGGCTCCAGGAAGAGGACCTGACGCCTGAAAGTGCTGAGGGCGGCGCTCTTGACCCTGACGGGGGACCCCAACCCTGGCAGTATTCAGCAGGGAGGGGCCTTGCTATACCTCTGCCAGAGCGGGGGAGATTTTGTGAGGCAGATGCCTATCTTCGATGAGTGGGGGCCGCGCCCCGCCGGCCTTCAGGGGCTCGTGAGAACCCAGGTGGTGGACTGCCCTTCCAGTCGGCCCAGGCGACTCTTCCTCAAGTGGCGGAGCAGGGAGGCACGAGGCGCCAGAGGCCGAGGGGGCTCCCGGCGGGGTGACAGCGCCGGGCAGGCTCGTGAGGAAGCAGTTATCAGGGCCCGTGCCGCCGAGGCTGAGGGTGACAAGCGCTGCCCTCTGCGCCTTCGATCGAGGCCACCGAGGCTCCGGCGGCTTCTCTTGGTGAGGCGATTGGTGGCGCACGCCAGGCAGGCGCCCCTGACGCGGCCTTGACGGCTCCATCTTTCGTCGCAGGTTGATCTGCGCCCGACTCTTAGGCCGCTCCGCGTGGACTTTCAGGCCCTCCGGAAGAGAAGGGAGCCCTGGGCGACGAATTACCCTTGTCGCCTGCTGAAGCGTAGGAAGTACTTCGCCACTGATTGAGTAAGCGTTCTCCTTTCCCAGCTCCCAATCCTTCTGTTGCTCTTACTGACTCTTGCTCCGCAGGCCCCTTCCAGTCGAGCTTGCGGAGACGGCTGAGGAGCCGTCCCTCTTGGCTTCGCCCCCTCCACCGTCCTCAAGCGCTCCAAGTAGTGGAGCCCTTGTGGTGAGGGCAACTGATAAGGCGAACCGTCCCGAGGCGTTTCGTGGCCCCGCGCACCTCGCGATCCTTCGCGGGCCTTCTCGTGGCATAGCCAGCCTGCCGTGGCCTTCTCGCCTGGTCGTGGACTGCGATCGGCTGAGGCGCTTCCTGCGCTCTTCGCCTGGGGATGGGCTGGCCCCCGGCCGGGCTTCTGACGCGGCGTGCCCGGCCGTCGTGAGGGTGCCAGCCCCCAGCCCCCAGCCGGGAGGGGGAGTGCTGGCTCGTGGCCCCCGGCGCTTGCTTGGGGCAGATGATGGTGTGGAGGACGTGCTCGAGCGTGCTCGCGAGCATCGCGCTCTCCGCCAAGGATTCCTTCGAAGGGCGGCTGACGCGGTAAGCCTGCTTGGAGAGGAGCTTGCCGATGAAGACGCGCGCCTTGAGGCCGTGGGCCTGCGCCTGGCTGCAGAGAGGCGCGAGCTGGAGGTTTCCATCGCCCTAGCGCGCCGTCAGCGTGATCTTGATGATGCAGAGGCCAAGGCGTCGCTGGTGGCCTCTCGGGAGGCCCGATCTTGGGCCGCTGAGGAGGCCCGGGAAGCTGACCGGCGCTGAGCGGCGGCGGAGGAGCGGGCTTGGGAGCTCCTGGCCTGGTGCCACTCGCTGGAGGAGCAGGTGGAGCTGCGCGAGGCAGCCCTCGCGTCGATGAAGGTGGCCTCCGGCGACTTAGCAGAGCTCCAGAAGCGTGAGGAGGCGCTGACGCTGGAAGCCGCCGAACGTTCCCGAGAGTACGAACGTCTGGAGACGAGGGAGCGCTTGGTGACGTAGGCGGAGGATGATGTTGCGGCGCAGGAAGCCCGCGTCCTGGAGGAGGTCAGACGTCGAGTGGCAATGGCGCGTTCGAACCTCAAGCATGAGTTCGAAGAGAAGCTGGGGTTGATCCGGGCCGAAGCTGAAGGCAGGACTGCCGCCTTGCGGGCCAAGCTGGAGGAGGCGACGCGGCGGGCCGACGCTTCCCGGGCCGCTCTTGAGGTGTCGCAAGGTGAGTTAACCGCCTCCCAGGCCAAGGTGCTCCTTCTCCGCCAGCGGGTGGAGGGGGCTGAGGTCGTCGCGGGCCAGAACGCGGACGAGATCCGTCAGCGGTGGATCCTGGAGCATGAGCACGGCCCCATGCTTGCCACGCTCCGGGAGAGAGCCAACGCAGCCTTGGGCAACATCTGCGAGGCGGCTGTTGGCGAGCCGCACGCAATCAACTATGCTGGCAATCTTCAGTTCTTCACTGACGTGGTGACGTAGCTGTAGGCGCTGTCGGTCAGGGCTGACAGGTTGGTGGAAGAGAGGATCCGCGGCCTGCTTGGGCGCGCCTTTTCTCGCGTCTTCAGCCACCTCCAGAACATGGATCCCCGCTTCGATTTTGACGCCGTCATCGCCCCAGTCCCCCAGGCCGTCCGAGGCGACCTGGTGCGCTGGGTGGAGGACAATGTGGACGCTCTTATCAGGGCCTTCGCTTCACACAACGACGACGCGATCGTGGCGGCCGACGAGGGCGGCGCGATGAACGGCCCTGACGCTGCTGGCGGCGACGCGGACAACAATGGCGAGTTCAGCGACGCCAGCAACGGCTCGGGTGGTGCTCTTCAGAACGCATTGGGGGATTCATCCGACTGATTGTGCATCGCTCCTACTTCCTTACCCTGCATGAATAGAACTCGGGTTTTGGCCTGATTGCAGTGAGAGCATTTTGGAGGGGGAGCCCCTTATGTAAAACTTGTGTCCATCGTATTAGTAGATGCTACATTGCCCATGCGTCCGCACCAAGTGGTTGGCCCAAGCGACGCGCTGGTCGGCTAATTTACCTTTGTCCCGTGCTGGCCCAGAGGCAGCCCGCGGTGGGTCGTGGTGTTTCGAGTGTTCCCTGACTGGGTTCGTAGGATCTGTAGTGAAACACCCTCCTGAGAGGTCACGTCTGCGGCAGTCTGGGCTGCTCGCAAGCTAGGCCCGTCCCGGCTCGCGAGGGGCTCGCGAGGGGAGGCAGCTGAGGCGAAGCGGTAACCAAAACGCGAGAAATTGCTCGAACGAGACTAAGCACCCCTTCCCCGAACACACGCAAATCTCAAATTCGAATCCAACTTGAATCCAGCGGAGGAAAGCGACAACCAAAGGGAAAAGCAACAAAAGCAAACAAAAGGCCGCGTCCGGCACCTAGTCTAGTCTTGGACGTCTTCTCACCAGCGCGGAGCTAAGTGCTGCCACTGGGCGTGGGAGGGAGCCCCAGGGCCTGAGGCCGGCACCCCTGAGACTCCGGGGCGTGTACAGCCCCACTCATTATTACGTGAGAGTGTCACGGGGCGGCGAGCTTCACAGGCACTGGGCCTTCTTCATATCGCCAGATGAGGGCCCCGCCTTACGCCACACTCTAGTGCCATCAACAACGACCGGAAACCAGGACGCCGCCGATGGGGTAGAGCGGTCGCCAGCGGTTCCCCCGACGACCACGGGTCCTCCGTCGGGGGCAGGCTCTGAGGCACCTCCCCAGAGGAGGGCCTACCTCCTGAGAACACCTTGCTCCGAACGCCGCGGTGGTGATGTCGGATCCCGGCCCCTCTCCTGCAGCCCCCTGCGCCCTCCTCCTGAGGGGCAGGAGACTGTGGGAGCGGGGCAGCCGCTCGCTATGGCGACCTGCACCTCCTGTGATCCATGGTTAGCGTATACCTGCTCCTGAAGAATTAGCGGTACCCGATAACCGTTGCCCCGAGCGTGGCCAGTAGGGCCGTCCCGGGGCTCCCGGAAAGGCTCAACTTCTGGCGCCTCGTCCCCCCCAGCTTGGGCTGAGGAGCGAGCCTTGCTCGCTCTCGTGTGGGTGTCCTTGGTCCATCATGATGGGCACGTATTCCTCCGGCGCCGTCATCCCGAATGCCACGCCGTAATGCCCCGCATGCCACGCGGTCCTGCCTAACGCGCCCACCATGGGGTGGCAGCGCGGCTGCCCACTAGGGCCGCGGGTCGCGTCGAGTCCTTCTTCTTCACGGACCGGGAGCGGGAACAGCGCCGCCGCCGGTCCGGCGCTGACAGCTTCGTTGGCGTCGGACTAGCCTTGGGACAGGCGGGCGCGCGCGGAGCCCCCGCGTGGATCGCCCTGGGCTTGAGATGGGAGCTGGGTGGAGAAGGGGTGAGCCCCCGAGGCAGCGAAGCCCAGGAGCTCTGCCACTCGCTCCAGCAGCACGTCGTGGCCAACCTCCAGCAGCCTGCACTGCAACAGCTCTTGGGCCACTGTGAGCGCGGCCCTCGAGTTTGCCTGCTCCCTGTGAGTGTACGGCGCCGTGGTCGCGGCGTGATTGGAGGCCCTTGCTGCCGACCGCGCCTGCCGCGGCGTGAGAGCCGTCGAAGCCTGTCCGCGTCACCCGCGGCCCGCAGCGCCCTGCGGATCGCGAGCTGCCTGGGGCACGGGGTCGCCCGAGGCAAGCGGCTCTGCGCAGGCGGGCCACGCCGCCCACGGATATGGGTTGCACGCCTGGTCGCCGGACATGGTGATGACGATGCGACGGGGCGCGAAGCGGTAGAAGGTGGACTCCGGCGCACCCCTACCTGGCATGCCAAATGTCAGATTTCGGATTCCGGCAGACCCTTCAGGTTCGAACACTGGGGTGCGCGCGGAGATTTCGCCTCCTACCTACCTGCACCCCTCCGCCTTGCTAGGATCTAAACTATGGCAAAAACAACACAAGAGACGCAGGGTTTATACTGGTTCGGGCCACCGTTGTGGTGTAATACCCTACTCCAGTGTGTGGTGTGGTGGATTGCCTCTTGGGCTGATGATGATGAACAATACAAGGAAGAACAGCCTCGCGAGGGTCTTTTCTTGGCTGGGGCGATGAACTGCTGGGAGGAGCTCAGTCACCTTTCTCTCTCTCTCTCTCTCTTCCTGATCTTCTCTATCCTTCCAAACACTTGGCCCCCTTGCTCTGTGGGTGGCTGGTCCTATTTATAGAGGCCCTGGTCCTCTTCCCAAATATCGAGCGGCAAGGGAGCCAACAATGGCGGGCTAATTTGAAGGGGGACAGCTAGTACTAGCTACCCTGACAAAAGTAGTCTTCGCCTGCCAAAGCTCTGGTGATGACGCCGTCTTGGGCTCCACGGTGACCTCCATCTCGTAGTCCTCCTGGTCTTGGTCTCGTTGCACTGAAATGGCAACCTTTACCTGATGCCTCGGTACTCCGCGGCTGCGCTTGCCCCCTTTGCACCAAAGAGGAAGGACGGACGCTGCGTGGGCTGGCACCCGCCTAGCGCCCTCGGTCGTCATGGCTTGCGTCACGGGCACCTCGTGAGGTACCCCGCCTTGATCTCTCTGCCTCCTCGTGAGCCAGCCTGATGAGGCCGTGCCTGAGGAAGCTCCGTGTCGTCCGCCCCGCGAGGCTTGGCCCCTCGCGAGGGTCTTGGGTTTGTGTTGGTGAAGATGGGCCGCGCTGGGCCCCCTTTTGAGCCACGCCGCAGGCCGCAGGCAGGCAAGTCTGGGGACCCCCGTTCCCAGAACGCCGACACTACCGACCACCCACTTTGTAGCCACTATCGACGACTTAACCGACATGCTCGACTTCGACTCCGAAGATATCGACGGTATGGACGCCGATGAAGGAGATGATGAAGAACCAGCGCCTACTAGGCCCTGGAGAGCCACCTCGTCATATGATATATACATGGTGGACACCCCAAAAGAGGGAGATGGCGATTGAACAGCGGAGGACGACCCCTCCAAGAAACATCCTAAGCGCCGGCGTCAGCGGCACCGCTCAAAATCCCGCCAAAACAAACACGGTGATTCCAGCATGGGAGATAATAATACTCCGGAAAGCGCCGAAGAAAACCCCCTCCAGCAAGATTTAGCACAGGAGGATGGAGAAACCAGCCCTCACGAGAGAGCGGCAGACAGAGAGGTCGAGGATGATAATTATATGCCTCCCTCCGAAGACGAGGCAAGCCTCGACGACGACGAATTCGTCGTGCCAGGGGATCCCGTCGAGCAAAAGCGTTTTCAATGCAGGCTTATCGCCACAGCAAGAAGCCTCAAGAAAAAACAGCAACAACTTAGGGCTGATCAAGATTTGCTAGTCGACAGATGGACTGAAGTCCTTGCGGCCGAAGAGCATAAACTCGAACGCCCCTCCAAGAGCTACCCAAAGTGCAGGTTTCTACCCCGATTAGAGGAGGAAGCACTTGATGTGGCCGACCGTCCACCTTGTGGTCACGACAGAGAGGCCTCTCGGCCCTCCACTCAAGCCGCACCCCGTACCAAGGCACGGGAATATGCACCGGACTTATGAGACATGTTGGAGGACAAGGCAAGGCAAGGCAAACAAGATCGATCTACGGATCGCGTGGGCGCCCCACGGCTCGAGACGGTAACCATCACGCCGGCCACAAATTCGGCGAGGCCGAACACAGTAGACAAGGCTCATTGGAGCTATGTCATGATATAGCCCAGTACAGAGGCGCCGCATACCCACTCTGCTTTACAGACGAAATAATGGATCATCAAATCCCCGAGGGTTTCAAACCCATAAACATCGAATCATATGATGGCACAACAGACCCTGCGGTATGGATCGAGGATTATCTCCTTCATATCCACATGGACCGCGGCGATGATTTCCACGCCATCAAATACCTCCCACTCAAGCTTAAAGGACCAGCTCGGCACTGGCTTAACAGCTTGCCAACAGGATCAATCAGCTGTTGGGAGGACCTGGAAGCCGCATTCCTCGACAATTTCCAGGGCACTTATGTGCGACCCCCAGATGCCGATGACCTAAGTCACGTAATTCAGCAGCCAGAGGAATCGGCCAGGCAATTCTGGACATGGTTCCTAAAAAAGAAAAATCAAATAGTCGACTGTCCGGATGCTGAGGCCCTAGCAGCCTTCAAACACAATATTCGCGATGAGTGGCTGGCCCGGCACCTTGGACAGGAAAAGCCGAAATCTATGGCAGCACTCACGACACTCATGACCCGCTTTTGCGCGGGAGAAGATAGCTGGCTTGCTCGCAGCAACAATATGACCAAGAACCCTGGTAATTCGGACACTAGGGACAATAGTGGCAGGTCGTGTCGCAACAAGCAGAAGCGCCGCATGAACGGCGACAATGCTGAGGATACGACAGTTAATGCCGGATTCAGAGGCTCTAAATCCGGTCAGCGGAAAAAACCATTCAAAAGGAATCCTAGGGGCCCGTCTAGTTTGGACCGAATACTCGACCGCTCGTGCCAGATACATGGCACCCCCGAAAAGCCAGCCAATCACACCAACAGGGATTGTTGGGTGTTCAAATAGGAAGTCAAGTTAAACGCCGAAAATGAAGACAAGGGGCTGCATACCGATGACGACGAGGAGCCCCGGCCGCCGAACAACAGTGGACAGAAGGGTTTTCCCCCACAAGTGCAGACGGTGAACATGATATACGCAACCCACGTCCCCAAAAGGGAGCGGAAGCGCGCGTTAAGGGACGTATACGCGGTAGAGCCAGTCGCCCCAAAGTTCAACCCATGGTCCTCCTGCCCGATCACCTTTGATCGAAGGGACCATCCCACTAGCATCCGTCATGGCGGATTCGCCGCATTGGTTCTAGACCCAATTATTGACGGATTTCATCTCACTAGAGTCCTCATGGACGGCGGCAGCAGCCTGAACCTGCTTTACCAGGATACAGTGCGGAAAATGGGCATAGATCCCTCGAGGATTAAGCCCACCAAAACGACCTTTAAAGGCGTAATACCAGGTGTAGAGGCCAACTGTACAGGCTCAGTCACACTTGAAGTGGTCTTCGGATCTCCGGATAATTTCCGAAGCGAGGAGTTAATCTTCGACATAGTCCCGTTTCGAAGTGGCTATCACGCACTGCTCGGGCGAACCGCATTCACTAAGTTCAACGCGGTGCCGCATTACGCATACCTTAAGCTCAAGATGCCAGGCCCTCGAGGAGTAATTATGGTCAATGGAAACACCGAACACTCCCTCCGAACGGAGGAGCACACGGCGGCCCTTGCAGCGGAAGTTCAAAGCAGCCTCTCCAGGCAGTTCTCCAGTCCGGCCACTAAACGACCGGACACCGTCAAGCGCGCCCGGAGTAACCTACAACAAGACCGCCTGGCACGATCCGAGCAGGCACAGCAATGCGGCCCCAACCCCAACCCTCGCAAAAAGGCGACGCCAGTACTTCACGTACATAACTACGCTCTAGAGATACCATGGACATGGGGGGAGGGGCACCATCACGGCACGCCCAAAACATGGCTTAAACCGTACCAGGGGCTGCCGATTTTTTAGTTTTCTCTTACTTTCAGGACTTCATCCTTCAGAAGGCCTGTTCGGCAGTTCAATTGCCGCACAGACGATGCAAGAACCAGGGAAGCAGACAAGCCATGCCGCACTACGGAACTCCCAGGTGGTCTCTATCACGAGCAGTATACCCGTTCCACATACTATTCCGCAGCTTGCCCCTGGAACGGACATGTTAACTAGTCCAACCTGCCACTTATCGCATTATTTGTATCGTTCTGCTTTGATCGCAGCCCTTTTTAATAAACAATGAATAAGCTTTCGTCTATTTTTGCATTACCCTTTTTCTTCATATATGTTCCTTAACGACATGTTGCACCCGTACACGTTGGTACGACTAAAATACGCCAGGGGATTTAGTACCCCTCAATATGGTGTGAGAAGTCCGAACACTTTCACAAGTGCGGCACCCCGAACTTATAGCATTATATGCATCGGCTCTGAATCATGTCTTGGGTCAATAGTTGGGTTTGCCCGGCTCCTATGTTTTGGTGCCTTACGTTCCGCTATATCGGCTAAGGTAGCACTAGGAGAACCACTGCGATTGTGCCCCAGTTGAGCTAGGCCGAGCACCTCAGTGGAGAAAGCTAAAACTGACTGTCATGATGAAGCGAGAGCTGGTCACTGTTCAAGAGGTTTTTTTGAGTCCCTAAAGACTTATGCCGCTTAGGGCAAGGAGTCGGCACTGTCCGGCCAAGGCGTGGATAGTGCCCCGAACTCGGTCTTCCGAATACTAGGGGCTTCGCCGAAATTTAAAATTATAGAATTCTATGGCTAAGTGAGAGTGTTCACGCGTTATAGTCCGGTTGCCTTGTTCGTTGGGCTGAGCGCCTCCCTCGAAGGACCCAAACATGGGAAAAAGAGCGCTCAGGTTTATCCCTGAACACCCTAGCACTAGCGGCACGGGGGCAGTAGCCGACGACTCGCCATCTCTCAGAATTGATAAACAGCCGCACAGAAGGTAATATTTTAAATTCCAACAGCATTGCTCAGCGCACTGGACAAAAACGAGCGAGTTTTACTCAAAAATTACATCCCTAGAACATTCATCCGCCACAAGGCGGGCACCCTTCAGAACATCCTTATAATTATTTTCGGGCTTGCGATGCTCTTTCCCCGGCGGTGGCCCGTCCTTCACAAGCTTCTCAGCATCCAGCTTGCCCCAGTGCACCTTTGCACGGGCAAGGGCCCTACGGGCACCTTCAATGCAGACGGAGCGCTTGATGACTTCGAGCCTTGGACAGGCCTCCACCAGCCGCCGCACCAGCCCAAAATAGCTCCCAGGCAGGGCCTCCCCAGGCCATAGCCGAACTAGGAGGCCCTTCATGGCCTGTTCGGCCACCTTGTGGAGCTCGACCAGTTGCTTCAGCTGGTCGCTTAGGGGCACGGGGTGTCCGGCCTCAGCATACTGAGACCAAAACACCTTCTCTGTCGAGCTGCCCTCCTCGGCTTGATAGAATGCGGTGGCATCGGACACACTCCGGGGAAGATCTGCGAACGCTCCTGGAGAGCTCCGGATTCGGGTAAGTAACAAGTAACTCACGTTTATATGTTTGCTTTACATAAAGAATGCCTTACCCGCCGCTATCTTCTTCACCTCATCCAACTCCCGGAGGGTCTTCTGGGATTTGGTCTTGGTAGACTTGGCATTTTCAATAGCCGCCGCAAGCCCGGACGCTCGCGTCTTCGAGTCAAGCTCCAAACTCTGATGTTTCTTCATGAGAACCTGGAGCTCTTGCCACA
Source organism: Triticum urartu (assembly GCF_003073215.2). Lineage (NCBI taxonomy): Eukaryota > Viridiplantae > Streptophyta > Magnoliopsida > Poales > Poaceae > Triticum > Triticum urartu. The sequence continues at coordinate 103,682,457 of NC_053022.1, forward strand.
CCTTGCCAACTTCGGCCTCATCCTTCTCCCGCTCGGTGCGCTCTGAGGCCACCCTCTTCTCGGCCTCGACCAACGCTTGCTTAAGAGTCGCCACTTCAGACATGGCCCCTACAATAGCCACGATAATCCTGTCATTTTTTGCAATTGCACCTTTATATATATTTTTTTAACAAGGTATTTTTTACCTTCATTGTCCTCGAGCTGCTTCTTGGCACGTTCGAGCTCTTCCTCGGACCGCTCGAGGTTCTGCTTTAGCGTGTCCACTTCCGCAATCAGTGCGGCGGACGCAAGCAGGGAAGCCTGCATATGCATATTGACTCATTTTTGTTAGACTCCTGCGAATTCTGTTTGATCCTCTATTCGGCTTTTCTTCCCGAATGCCAAACAAAGCATCAGGGGCTACTGTCTATGCGGTACTATTATTTACACTTTGTTTACTTACCTCAAAGCCCGTCAAAAGGCTAGTACAAGCTTCAGTTAGTCCGTCTTTAGCGTACTGAACCTTTTGGACCACCGCACTCATAATGGCACGGTGCTCCTCGTCGATGGAGGCGCCTTGGAGCGCCTCCAACATATTGTCCGGCGCCTCCGGTTGGACGGGGGCCACCGGCACGGCGGACTTGCTCCTCTTGGAAGGAGGTCCCCCGCCGGACTCTAGAACCTCTGAAGGTTCCGGAGCGGTGTCCGGCCTAGAGCCGGACTTGGAGCCCCGAGGGGTTTCATCCCCTTTACTCCTGGAGTCTGGGAGGTCGCCTTGCGGCGCCTCCAAGGCCACCTCCTCCCGGCTTGGAACCTGTTGAGACAACACTTCGGTGTCGTCCGTAGGGCGGGGGGAGGAAGCCGTCGGAAGCGAGTTCACATCCGACGAGTCCAGTGAGCCGCTCGACGGCGCGTCGAGTCGGTCTTTGGGTGGGCTGCATAAACATATTCGACGTTAGGGGAAGCTGTGCAATAAACGAATCCTATGAATTACTCCGGTATCCGGATACTTACGATTTTGCAGGGGCTTGGCCCTAGGCGCCCACTCCTCTCCGCCGCCGTCGGCATCGGTGGAGCAGTCCGGAGGAAGGGTTTTCCCCTTCTTGGACCCTTCGGCCTCCCCAGTTGGGGCGGCCTTCCTTTTCTTCCCTTCCCCTCTGGAGGGGGAGGGTTCTCTTCTTCCTCCTCCTCGTCCTCACGGGAGGAGTGCGTCTTGGATTCATCGGATGATGAATCCGACACCTCCGGGCGTCGGGCACTCTTTCGAGTCCCCGTGGCCATCTTCTTGACCTTCTTCTCCGGCACCACATAGGGTGTCGGAACCAGTAGCTTCACCAAGCGAGCATCCGCTGGGCCTTCGGGCAAAGGAGCCGGATAGTTGATCTGTCCGGAGGTCACCTGCCAATACTGTCAAAGGTAAGGGAGTTTAGATCCCGCATAGAGTCAAACTATGAAAAACTGATGCCCTGTAAAAGGAAGAAACAGCTTACCGCGAGAGCGTGACGCTGCACACTGAATCCGCGATCCTCAGCAGCAGATGCGGGAGCCTCGGCGCCCTTGAAAAGCACCTTCCAGGCATCTTCGTACATCATGTCGAAGAGCCTGTTCAGAGTTTGGTGCCGCGCCGGGTCAAACTACCACAGGTTGAAAGCCCGTTGTTGGCACGGGAGGATCAAGCGGATGAGCATAACCTGTACTACGTTGATAAGTTTGAGCTTCTTGTCCACTAGGGTTTTGACACTTGTTTGGAGTCTGGTTATCTCTCCTTTTTTACCCCACGATAGGCCCGTCTCTTTCCAGGACGTGAGCCGCGTTGGGGGTCTGGACCGGAACTCGGGGGGTGCGACCCATTCGGCGTCGCGCGGCTCGGTGATGTAAAACCATCCCGATTGCCACCCCTTCAGGGTCTCCACAAAGGAACACTCGAGCTAGAGGACGTTGGCCATCTTGCCCACCATGGCGCCTCCGCACTCCGCCTGGCTGCCGCGCACCACCTTCGGCTTGACGTTGAAAGTCTTGAGCCAGAGCCCGAAATGGGGGCGGATGCGGAGGAAGGCCTCGCACACGACGATAAACGCCGAGATGTTGAGGACGAAGTTTGGGGCCAGATCGTGGAAATCCAGGCCGTAGTAGAACATGAGCCCCCGGAAAAATGGGTGGAGAGGGAAGCCCAGTCTGCGGAGGAAATGGGGGAGGAACACCACCCTCTCATGGGGCATAGGGGTGGGGATGAGCTGCCTGTCGGATTTCGGGTTCCGGCAAACCCTTGAGGTTCGAACACTGGGGTGCGCGCGGAGATTTCGCCTCCTACCTACCTGCACTCCTCCACCTTGCTAGGATCTAAACTAAGGAAAGGACAACACAAGAGACACAGCGTTTATACTGGTTCGGGCCACCGTTGTGGTGTAATACCCTACTCCAGTGTGTGGTGTGGTGGATTGCCTCCTGGGCTGATGATGATGAACAATACAAGGAAGAACAACCTCGCGAGGGTCTGTTCTTGGCTGGGGCAATGAACTGCCGGGAGGAGTTCAGTCACCTTTCTCTCTCTCTCTTTCTGATCGAAACCCCTCAGCCCCTTATTTTCTTCCTACCTCTCAACCTCCGAAAAAACCCCCTTTGCTCTATGGGTGGCTGGTCCTATTTATAGAGGCCCTGGTCCTCTTCCCAAATATTGAGCGGGAAGGGAGCCAACAATGGTGGGCTAATTTGAAGGGGGACAGCTAGTATCAGCTATCCTGACAAAAGTAGTCTTCGCCTGCGCAAAGCTCTAGGTGATGACGCCGTCTTGGGCTCCACGGTGACCTCCGTCTCGTAGTCCTCCTGGTCTTGGTCTCGTTGCACCGAAATGGCAACCTTTGCCTGATGCCTCGGTACTCCGCGGCTGCGCTTGCCCCCTTTGCACCAAAGAGGAAAGGAGGACACTGCGCGGGCTGGCACCCGCCTGGCCCTCGGTCGTCATGGCTTGCGTCACGGGCACCTCGTGAGGTACCCCGCCTTGATCTCTCCGCCTCCTCGTGAGCCAGCCTGATGAGGCCGTGCCTGAGGAAGCTCCATCGTCCGCCCCGCGAGGCTTGGCCCCTCGCGAGGGTCTTGGGTTTGTGTTGGTGAAGATGGGCCGCGCTGGGCCCCCCTTTGAGCCACGCCGCAGGCCGCAGGCAGGCAAGTCTGGGACCCCCGTTCCCAGAACGCCGACAATAGCCCCGGGCCCAAGGCGCGCCCGGACTTGGCCATGCAGGGAGGCGAAAGGGCAAGAGTGAAGCGCGGGCCCTAACAGCCTGCGGCCTGGGCGCCGCGTGGCGGTTGATTGGACGTGGGCGTCTCCACTTCCCCATGGCGCCTCGGCAACTGCACGGATTGGACAAGTCCCTGCATGCAAAGTGGGTCATGATTACCTGCAATCGTGGAGGTAGGCGGTTGGCCTTCGCCGGCCATAAGTACGGAACAGCGCGCGCCCTTCCAGTCCATCCCTCCTTGCTTCTCCTTCTTCCCGATCCTTGCTCCATCTTGCTGTGATGGCTCCGATCCGCCGGTTCTCGACGGCAGAGAAGGGAAAGGCTCCCCGAGGGGAACCAGACCCACTCCCGCCGAAGAAACGGCTCGCCCCCCGTGGCCCGGGCGAGGGGGCCCTTCAGGTGGTGTCGAGGCCTTGGTGCGAGCGGGTGCCGCCGGGGTTCCCGCTTCCATTGTATGCCCACGTCGAGGGCCCTGAAGGAGCTGATGCTGACCGCCACGGGCGGCGCCGCCGTCGGTGCCGGCGGGTCACGAAGGTGTGGGTCGTCCCCCCTGGGGTCCACACCGAGGGCTCCTCCCGAGAGTTCGTGCTTCACGTCACCATTCCTCTTCAGTCTTGGATCCGCCTTCCTCCCTTCTTCGCCTCCATCATCCCGCAGGGGGAGCCCCTGGAGCTCTGGCTGCAGCACGCCGGCTGCAGCACCCTCGCGACCGAGGCAGAGGTCGCGGTCGTTGCCCCGGGCGAGGTCTTCATGACTCGGGGCTGGAGAGAGATCGCCCGGGTTTGCGGGATAAGGGGCGTCTTCGCTGTCCACTTGGATTACAACGGTGCTTCGGTGATGCTCTTCAAGGTCTTCGATGCGAGCGGGCGCCGGCTGGAGTGCTGCTCCGGGGAAGGTGGCCAGGACCCTACCGCGACGAGGACTGGGCCCGCCAACCGCTCCCTTGGCGGCTCCTCAGGCGGTGGAGGCGTCGGAGGTTCCAGCGACTCCGGCGAGCTCTTCGCGACTCCGGAGACGAGCGACGACAGCTACGAGCCCCCGAGCCGGCACCGCTCCTGGAGCAGGGCGGGCTCGTCAGGCCGCCGCCGACTCTGATCTGGATGGGGTTGGCGTCGGTGCTTGATGGCCCACTGTTGATGATGGTGTCTTTTGCAGGGACACGCGTAGTTTGTGTCCCTTTAGGATCTGTTCCCTGCGAGGAATCAAAAATGCGTCCCGTGGGGGCTTGTAATATGTCTATGATCTTGTTTTGTTAATATAACCCTTGTCGTAGAATTGCGCGAGTTGCTCATTCCGTCTTAGCTCAGTCCTCCCTTTCGAACCTCACGAGGGCTTGGTGCTCTGCGCCGACAGGTCCCAGTCCCAAGGCGGCTTCAGCCGTCGCTGGTATGCCAGGTCGCGATGCCGTGGTCAAGGCCAGGAGGTGAGCGACCCGGAGTCCGGTAAGAGCCCCTGAGTCGCGATGCTCAGGAGGTCCCCTTTGGCGCCCAAGCAGCCGTCGTTTGGTGAGAAAGGAGAGCGGCGTCGCTAACACGGGATAGCATTAGGTGCGGGGATGGTGCCACGGTAGCTGGCGCTTCCGGGTGATGACTTATCTCGAGGATCAGGGGCCGCTCTCTGGTGTGTCGCCGGGTCCGTGCATCGGCAGGCGCGAGGTTGCTCGGCGAGGTCCTCGTGTGTCCTCTCCCCTCTCGCCTTTGCTCCCCTTTCTGCTCTACGTCCTCGGGTCCCGGCCCTCGAGCGAGTCTCAGCCGTCGCTGGTATGCCAGGTCGCGATGCCGTGTCAAGGCCAGAGGGTGAGGGCTGGAGAGCCAGTAGGAGCCCTGAGTCGCAATGCTCAGGCACCCCCCCTTTAACGTGCAAGCGGTTCGCGCGGACGACAGCGAAGGAGACACCACAAGGGCCTCGCCTGACGCAGCTCCTTCAGGAGGTCCTGCAGGTCCATCATAGAAAAAACAAGGGGTTGCCATGACAATTGACAGTCAGCCGTTGGTTGCTTCCGAGGGGTAGTGAGGCACTGAAGGCTTGACGAGGTGACGCTATGCGGGGCTGCCGCGGCCAGAGCTCAGCCATCGAGGTTTGTCGGCGTTGCAGGGACGGACCCATGCGAAAGCGTCGTGCCGTTTGGGAGCAGCTTCGTTAGTTGGCGTCAGCTGAGCAGGCAACTAGGTAAAACACATTAGCCGCGAAGGAGTGGATTCGTTCAAATAGATGCTGGGAATGCAGACATCACTGGGTCAGGCCCGAGCGAACTTGGGGTCATGCAGCGAGGGGCGCCCCCAACAAGGTAAGCTAACAACATGGAATAAAAAGGGATACACGCCGCAGGGACGGACCCACGCGGCTGGGAATAATGCAGCCCTGGGGGGGCTCCCAGCTGGAAATAAAACTCGAAAGATGTCACTGATGATGTTGAGGACGAAGGAGCGGTGTAGCAGGCTCGGTGGGCTGCGGGGGCCGATCCTCACGAGCCCCCAGGCCCAGGGGCCTCGGGAGGCTCCGGAGGCGCTGGCGGCTCCTCGCGGGCCATTTCCATCCCTGCCAGGGCTGCGGAACGCCTGGCCTCTCGTGCCTCCGTGATGCCCCTCATGAGGCGCTGGTACGTGTCAGCCGCGTTCGGCAAGCCGTAAGGCATGCAAACGTAGCTGTGGGGTGGGCCTCCGCAGCGCCCCACTCGCGAGGGCCAGAGGCGCTCCAGAGAGGCGACTCGGTTGAGCCCTGGTATGTCGATGCAGACGCGCAGCCCACCATCCTCGCCTGGATGGGGAGCCACTGCTGGTAGGCGGCGGCCGCCTTTCATGACTCTTGACTCCTGTAGCTCCTGAATGGCCTTGCTGACGAACTCCTGAGGGTCTGGCTCTCCTTGCCTTGCTCCTTCTTGAGGGAAACATGCTTCGAAACACGCCTCCATGTGGTGCCCAAGCGCCTCCCTCGTGACCCTAGCTAGGTCGGTGGCCCTCCAGGGGAGAGCCCCCGAGCCCTGCCTGAGGAGGGCGCCGGGCGCGCTTTCCTATGCGATGGAAGGAGGTTCCCCCTGGGCAGGCGCGGGCCCAGAGGGGCCTGCCTCCTGAGTGGTCGGGCCGGACGATGTCTTCTTCTTCTTAGGGGCGGTCTCGGGAGGCCTCCTGCTTCCACGATCCGGGTCTTCCAGTGACGCGGCCTGAAAGGCTCGTTCCAGGGAACACACCGCGTCCTTCTCTTCACAGGGCACCGTGATGACTCCGCCGCTTCCTGGCATCTTGAGGACGTTGTAGCCGTGGTGAGTTACGGCCATGAACTTGGCCAGCGCTGGGTACCCAAGGATGGCGTTGTACGGCAGGCGAATGTGAGCGACGTCGAAGTCGATGAGCTCGGTGCGGTAGTTGTCGCGTGCCCCGAAGGTGACAGGGAGGCGGACCTGCCCAATCGGGACCGTGGAGCCGTCGGTGATACCGGAGAAAGGCTTGGTTGGCTGAAGCTGGCTGTAGGGCACTTGGAGGTTGTTGAATGTTTCCACGGACAGGACGTTGAGCCCTGCCCCGCATCGATGAGGGTCTTGGTGACCACCACGTTGCTACGATCGGGGAGCAAAGCATCGGGAGAACTCCGGCTGTAGCCGCACACTTTGAGCTGATCTGCTGAGCTGAACGTGATGGCGCACGCCGACCACCTGAGAGGGCGCGTTGCTTTCGAGCCTGGGGAGGACTGCGTTCACTTCGCGGGCGAACTGCTTGAAGATGCGCTGGAGAGGCTGGGGCTTGTGCCCCGCCCAGGATGCAGGCGATCGCGCGCGGCTCCTGGAAGCCCCCAGCCCCCTCGTCCTGGTGGCGGTCCTCATTCCTCCTTGGCTGCGGCGGCAACGGTGGGAGGCCTGCGTTGCCTTGCGGGCGATCCTCGCGAGGCTGATCCCTCTAGTCCCCCTCGCGAGGCCGATCCCTCTAGCCTCCCTCGCGAGGCGGGTCTTGCCAGCGATCCTCACGAGGTTGCACCACCCTTGGCACGGGCCACGGTCTTCCCAGCGTCCTGCGTTCCTTCCTCCTCCTCGGACCGTAGCCCCGGTCACTGCGGTCAGGGCGACGGCCGATCCTTCCTTCTCGCACGGCTCGCAGCTCTTGACATTGTTGGTGTTGGTGGGTGTGGAGGTCGTGGTACACACAGTACCTGCTGCCCTTGGAAGGTTCGGGCTGATCTCTGCCCCGCTTGGTGTCTGGTTCTGCCGCGAGCACGGCAGCCTCCTTGCGCTTCACATCCTTGGCCTTGGGCTTCTTCTCTTCTGGGCCTGTGGCAGGCAGCTCGAGGAGGGAGAGACGCCCTTCCTCGGCCCTAGCACACTTGGTTGCCAGGTTGAACAGCTCCAAGGAAGTGCACAGGTCTTCACGCATCGCCAACTCCTCCTTCATCTTGACGTCGCGCACACCATCGGAGAAGGCCGAGATGATGGCCTCCTCAATCACCTTGGGAATCTTGAGGCGCGCGTTGTTGAAGCGCTGGATGTACTTCTGCAGGGTCTCCCCGGGCTGTTCCTTGATGCGGCGCATGTCGCTCACGGCGGGTGGCCGGTCGCGAGTGCCCTGGAAGTTGGCGATGAAGCGGGTGCGCATCTCGTCCCAGGAGGAGATTGTGCCTGGAGCCAGGTTCAGGAGCCAGGTACAGGCCCCGTCCTTGAGCGCCATGGGGAACCAGTTCGCCATGACCTTCTCGTCTCCGTTGGCAGCATCGATGCCCAGCTCGTCGAGCTGGAGGAACTCCGCAGGGTCAGCCATGCCGTCGTAGCAAGGAGGCAAGTCTGGCTTGAACTTGCCGGGCCACGCGACGCTGCGTAGCTCCGCGGTGAAGGCGCGACAGCCTGCTGTGGCCACGGGAGGCCTTGGATGACGGGGAGCTTGTCTTGCATGTCCCCATGCGCTGCAGCTGGGAGCAGCGCGGGGTCTTGACGCGCGGGAGCAGGAGCATGGTCGCGACGTGCTGGAGCAGGGAGCGCCCAGGCTGCTTCTTGCGGGCGAGGGTGTCGGTGTTCTGGGAACGGGGGTCCCCAGACTTGCCTGCCTGCGGCCTGCGGCGTGGCTCGAAGGGAGGCCCAACACGGCCCATCTTCACCAACACAAACCCAAGACCCTCGCGGGGCCAAGCCTCGCGGGGCGGACGACACGGAGCTTCCTCAGGCACGGCCTCGTCAGGCTGGCTCACGAGGAGGCGGAGAGATCAAGGCGGGGTACCTCGAGGTGCCCGTGACGCAAGCCATGACGGGCGGGCGCCAGGCGGGTGCCAGCCCGCGCATGTCCTTCCTCTTTGGTGCAAAGGGGGCAAGCGCAGCCGCGGAGTACCGAGGCATCAGGCAAAGGTTGCCATTTCGGTGCAACGAGACCAAGACCAGGAGGACTACGAGACGGAGGTCACCGTGGAGCCCAAGACGGCGTCATCACCAGAGCTTTGCGCAGGCGAAGACTACTTTTGTCAGGATAGCTAGTACTAGCTGTCCCCCTTCAAATTAGCCCGCCATTGTTGGCTCCCTTCCCGCTCGATATTTGGGAAGAGGACCAGGGCCCCTATAAATAGGACTAGCCACCCGCTAGACAGAAAAGGAGACGACGGCAGACGACGACAACGACCACGCGAACACACAGAGAGAGGACGGACGGAGAAAGAGAGAGAGAGAGAGAGAGAGAGAGAGAGAGAGAGAGAGAGAGAGAGAGAGGGTGACTGAGCTCCTCCCAGCAGTTCACCGCCAGCCAAGAACAGACCCTCGCGAGGCTGTTCTTCCTTGTATTGTTCATCATCATCAGCCCAAGAGGCAATCCACCACACCACACACTGGAGTAGGGTATTACACCACAACGGTGGCCCGAACCAGTATAAACCCTGTGTCTCTTGTGTTGTTCTTTCCTAGTTTAGATCCTAGCAAGGCGGAGGGGTGCAGGTAGGTAGGAGGCAAAATCTCCGCGCGCACCCCAGTGTTCGAACCTCAAGGGTCTGCCGGAACCCGAAATCCGACATTTGGCGCGCCAGGTAGGGGTGCGCCGGGATCGTCTTCCACCACCCCGTTCTCCTCCGACCATCACGCCCATGTCTGACGCTCGTCGGGCCCGCGCCGAGCGCCGGGCCGCTCGCTTCCCGCGTCGCCCAGACGGCCCCTGTCGGCGGGCGTCCTCGCCGTTCCCCGTCACCTGCCGTCAACGCCGCCACCGGCCCGGGGGGACGAGCGCAAGCATCGTCCCAGCATCCGTCCGTGCGGCAAGACGGACGCCGCACCGCAACTCCCTCGCTCACCCCAGCTGGTTCTTCGTCCCGCGCGCTCCGCGCGCCCATGGAGCCTCGCAACCTCTCCCCCCATCGCGCTGCACCAACACCCCCGTCGTCGCGGCCCTCTTGGGCGGCTCGCAGGCGCCGCCTACAAGTCACCACGTCAAGCCGTTCATCCGCCGGTCAGCGCCGCTTCCACGCGCAGGGGGCTCCCCTGGACCGGGCGCGCCCGAGACCGGGCCTGACCTTCAGCTCGGAGGACCACCCCTCCAACTCGGCCTGCTCGGGTGCGCTCCCCATGCTGTGCACCCCCACCATTTGCCAGGTGTCCATCACCAGGACCCTCATTGATGGCGGCGCGGGCCTCAGCATGCTCTCGGTCGAGGCCTTCAACCTCCTCTGCATACCCCTGGAATGGCTGCAACCCAGCCGGCCCTTCTCAGGCGTTGGCGGCGAGTCGTCCAGCTCCTTGGGACAGATCTGGCTCCCAGTAACCTTCGGCACCTACGACAACTTCCGCACAGAGCTGGTCGACTTCGACATCGCCCCCATCGGCCTCCCCTACAACACCATCCTCGGCTACCCAGCGCTGGCCCAGTTCATGGCCGCGACGCACCCGACGTACAACCTCATGAAGATGCCCGGGAGCAGCGGTGTCCTCACTGCGCACGGGGACACCGGAGGCGCGCTGCGGGCGCTCAAGCTCGCCTTCAAGACGGCGGCATCGGCACAGCCCGCCAACTTGGAGACCCCCGGGCCCAAGGGGGCTACACCCACCAAGAAGAAATAGTTGTTCACCCAAGACAAGGCAGAAACCAAGCAGATACTCGTCGATGAGGACGGGTCCACCAACGCCACCTTCACCATAGGTGCCCACATCGAACCCGAGCAGGAGAAGGCCCTGGTCGGGTTCCTGCGCGGAAACAAGAAGGTATTCGCTTGGGAGCCTGACCAGTTGGCAGGGATCCCTAGGGGTGTAATCGAGCATCACCTCAACATATGCCCCAATGTGCGCCCTGTGAAGTAGAAGGCCAGGCGGCAGTCCACAGAAAAGCAGGCCTTCATCTTCCAAGAGACCCGCAAATTAGAAGCCACTGGGGTCATTCGCGAGGTCCGATACCCGGATTGGTTGGCCAACTCTGTAGTTGTGCCAAAGAAGGGAGGGAAGGAGCGCATGTGTGTCGACTTCACCAACCTCAACAAAGCATGCCCGCAAGATCCGTTCCCGCTCCCCTACATCGACCAGATCGTCGATTGCATTGCGGAATGCGACCTGTTATGCTTCTTGGATGCATTCTCTGGGTATCACCAGATCAAGATGGCCGTAGAAGACGTCGAGAAGACAGCCTTCCTAACCTCGTGTGGAGTGTACTGCTACACATGCATGCCATTTGGGCTGCGTAACGCAGGGGCGACCTTCCAGCGGCTGATGCACATCACCTTGGGCCCGCAGCTCGGGAAGAATGTTGAGGCTTACGTCGATGACATTGTGGTAAAGTCTCGGGAGGCCAGGACCTTGTTACAAGACTTGGAGGAAACCTTCGCGAGCCTCAACGCAGTGAACCTACGGCTCAACCCAGAGAAGTGTGTGTTCGGAGTCCCCTCGGGCAAGCTCTTGGGTTTCCTCGTGTCCCATCGAGGCATCGGGGCTAACCCGGAGAAGGTCAAAGCGGTGGAAGACATGAGCCCGCCAAAGACCCTCAGAGAAATGCAGAAGCTCACGGGGCGCGTGACCGCGCTAGGGCGCTTCATCTCCAAGTTGGGGGAACGAGCACTGCCTTTCTTCCAGCTAATGAAGAAAAAGGGGCCCTTCGAATGGACTGAAGAGGCCGACAAGGCGTTCCAGGATCTCAAGAGATACCTGACCAGCCCACCGGTCATGGTGGCTCCGCGCCCTCAAGAGCCCCTGGTGCTTTACCTTGCCGCCACTCCCTACTCTGCCAGCGCAGCCTTGGTGGCAGTCAGAGAGGAGCGCCGAATCAAAACTGCGGTAGCAGCCCGGGACAAGGCAGAACAGGGACAAGGAAGGCCCGTAGAAACTGCCACCGCGGCTGAGGAGGATCAGCCACCGCAGAGGGGCGCACCGGAGGCGGAAGGGGCCCCTCTCCCAGATGGCCAGTCTCAGGAGGCCTCATTGCCTCAAGAGGCGCCATGGTCTCCGAAGGGAGACACCAGCACTGACGCACCCCACCTCATTGAGCATCCAGTGTACTTCGTCAGCACGGTGTTGCGGGATGCAAGGGAGCGGTACCCCATGCCTCAGAAACTCCTCCTCGCGCTACTGGTGGCCTCGCGCAAGCTGTGGCACTATTTTTAGGGTCACCCCATCAAGGTCATCTCATCATACCCCATGAGAGAGTGCTCAGGAGCCCTAATTCAGATGGAAGGGTCGCTGAGTGGAACATAGAACTGCAAGCATTTTAGCTCGAATTCAGCACGACCAGAGTCATCAAAGGAGCAGCGTTGGCGGATTTTGTGGCAGAATGGACGGAGGCGCCAGGCCTCAAGGCCGGCGAGGATCGGTCCCTGTCCCCGGGAAGTGAAGCGCCAGAAGGCTGGGTCATGTACTTCGATGGGGCGTTCTCCAGGCATGGCGCTGGGGCTGGGGCGGTGCTTATATCGCCCACTCAGGACAAGCTCTACTACGCTGTACAGCTCTGCTTCCAGCAAGGTGAAAAGGTCTCCAACAACATAGCGGAGTATGAAGGTTTAATAGCGGGCTTGAAGGCCGCGGCTGCCCTGGGGGTGAAACGCCTCACCATCAAGGGAGACTCGCAGCTCCTTGTCAATTTCTCCAACAAGGTGTACGAGCCGAAGGATGAGCACATGGAAGCCTACCTAGCGGAGGTCCGCAGGATGGAGAAGCAGTTCTGGGGGTTGGAGTTGCAGCATGTGCCCCGTGGCACCAACCAGGAGGCCGACGACATCGCCAAATGGGCATCCAGGCGGTTACCTCAGGAGCCTGGCATTTTCGAGGAGCGGCTCTTCAAGCCCTCAGCCCTGCCGTCATTATCGAACACAGCTCAGCCCCGGGAGGAGCTCCCCCAGCCACCTGCCTAAGGGGCTCCGGCCTGTGGAGCACGCCTGCTCTTGACGATGGAACCTCAGGAGGGATGTTGGATCACAGAGCTCCGGAGTTACCTAACGCAAGGGGCCCTGCCGGAGAAGGAGGAGGAAGCGGAGCGAGTGGCACGCCAGGCCATGGCTTACTGCATCAAGGATGGAGAGCTCTACCGGAAGAGGCCAAATGATGTATCCCTGCGCTGCATCTCCAGGGAGCAAGGGAAGGAACTGCTGGAAGATATACATGGCGGAGACTGTGGACATCATTCATCATCACGGACCCTCGTCGGCAAGGCGTTCCGCAGTGGGTTTTATTGGCCCACCGCGCTCAATGACGCCGTCGAACTAGTGAAAGCTTGTGAGGCCTGCCAGTTCCACGCCAAGCGGATCCATCAGCCAGCAAGAGGCTTGCAGACTATACCCCTTTCATGGCCATTCGCAGTCTGGGGGCTGGACATTTTGGGCCCGTTTCCTCGGGCGCCCGGGGGCTACCGCTACCTCTACATCGCCGTGGACAAGTTCACCAAGTGGGCTGAAGCAGAGGTTGTCCGCACCATTCCCGCGGGTTCCGCGGTCAAGTTCATCAAGGGCATCGTGAGCTGGTTCGGGGTGCCGAATCGCATCATCACGGACAACGGTTCGCAGTTCACCAGTAACCTCTTCAAAACATACCGTGCTAACCTTGGAACGCAGATATGCTACGCTTCGGTGGCGCACCCCCGAAGCAACGGCCAGGCCGAGCGAGCCAACACGGAGGTCCTGAGGGGCCTCAAGACCAGGACGTTCAAGAAGAAGCTGGAGGCCTGCGGAAGAGGTTGGTACGACGAGCTTCAGTCCGTGTTGTGGTCCATCCGCACAACCGTGACCAAGCCGACTAGAGAGACCCCGTTCTTCCTGGTCTACGGAGCCGAAGCGGTCCTCCCTCACGAGGTCAGATGTCGCTCCGCGCGGGTCCTGGCGTTCACCGAGGCGCAGCAGGACGCCATGTGGGGGATGGACCTCATGCTGGTGGAGGAACGTCGCCGAGAAGCCGCGCTACGAGCGGCAAGGTACCAACAAGCATTGCGGCGATATCACTGCCGCAACATCCGCCCTAGAACTCTTGAGGTTGGAGACCTCGTGCTCAGGCGGGTTCTCTCCAGGGAGGGGCTGCACGAGCTCTCTCCCATGTGGGAGGGCCCGTTCAAAGTTGTTCATGTTTCCAGGCCCGGCTCCACGCGCTTGGAGACTCAGGAGGGGGTGCCAGTCCAGAATGCATGGAACATCGAGCACCTCCGGAGGTTCTACCCCGAAAAAGGCCCGGAGCCTGTGAAGAAGGCGAATGCCTGTGAGGCTATCGCGTTTTGGAAAAGGCCCGGAGCCTGTGAAGAAGGCGAATGCCTGTGAAGCTATCGCGTTTTGGAAAAGGCCCGGAGCCTGTGAAGAAGGCGAATGCCTGTGAAGCTATCGCGTTTTGGAAAAGGCCCGGAGCCTGTGAAGAAGGCGAATGCCTGTGAAGCTATCACATTTTGGAAAAGGCCTGGAGCCTGTGAAGAAGGCGAATGCCTGTGAAGCTATCGCATTGTGGAAAAGGCCCGGAGCCTGTGAAGAAGGAGAATGCCTATGAAGCTATCGCATTTTGGAAAAGGCCCGGAGCCTGTGAAGAAGGCCAACACCTGTGAAGCTCGCCGCCCGTGAAACTCTCACGTAATAATGAGTTGGGGCTATACACGCCCCGGAGTCTCAGGAGCGCCGGCCTCAGGCCCTGGGGCTCCCTCCCACGCCCAGTGGCAGCACTTAGCTCCGCGCTGGTGAGAAGACGTCGAAGACTAGATTAGGTGCCGGACGCGGCTTTTCATTTGCTTTCCGCAGTTGGCTCATTCCTTCTCATTCGAAGTTTTATTGAAGTTGTTGCCGTCTTTGGCTTGTGGTTCTTCGACTTTTCGCTCTCCTACCTCGATTTATCTTGTGCAAGGCCTCGCGAGGGGGGGCGGCCGAGCGCCCTCGCGAGTGTTCCTACCCTGGTCATTCAAAGCGTTCACGACCTAGGCCCATCACAGGAGCACCCCTCCTGTCCGTGCCCCACGGGCACTGCGGCACAAACAAAGGGCCTGGGTCGGTCGCCCCCCACGGCGAGGGCCGGGAATTATCCACGCGCGGGCACGTAGCCGGAAGGTACAATAGCGAAAGCAAAAACGATGATTAACAGCAATAACCCAAACACGCCCCCGCGGGGCTCCACGCTACTGTCTTTGTTATGCAGCAAAAAGGAAAAGAAAGGACAAATCTGATGCAGCTCGCCTCACACCGGTCCACAGGGAAGGTCCGAGCTGCCTCCAGAGCTCAGGCGGACTCCCTCTCGCGCTTCACCAGGGCGCGACGGCGGGCGGACACGTTGCCACCTCCCAAGCAGATACGACGGCGTGGAGGCTGACCGCGGCCACCGCTAGAAGAGTCACCGCATGAAGAAGAACCAGAGAAGCTTGAGGAACCACGAGCGCCGCTTGCCGCGCGAGCGCTGCCCTCTCCATCATCGCCGGAGCTGGGTTCCCAGCCGCGGTCGTCACCCTCGGGGCAACACCCTGCGCGGCGACCATCTTCCCCAAACACCCTCACGTAGAGGATGGAATCGCCGTCGAACTTGAAGTGTAGGGTGCACCGACGGCTCAGGCCACGCGCGCGGGCAAACGTCTGCCAACCGCGGGCCAGGGACAGGCTCCCGGCCGTGGATACCTCCAGTGAGACCCATGAGGCCCGGCTGCAGCAGCCGTCGGCCTGGAGCCAGAGGCCGCACGGGGCGCCGTCCGGGAGCTCGCCAAGGAGGAAGCGAGGAAGCGGAAGCCGGGTGCTAGTCGGCTTCGCCGAACACACGACGAACTCCGGCAGCACTTCAGCAGCGCGAGAGCGCGGCCTAGCGGGACGCATAGCCGGAGCGCGCCCCCCGGCCGCAGCAATCCGCCCATCGCTGTACTGAAGATCGCCTCCGCGGCCGCGGGGAGCCACCATGGTGGCCACGGGATGTTTGCGAGGGCGCCCTCGGCTGCGCTTGGGCGGGGAAGAGGCGGGCTCAACCTGGCGAGCCTTCCCCTTCTCTGCGTCCGAGAACCTCCTCGACGGGGCCATGAAGAAAAAGGAGAAGCAAGGGGGGACGAACTGGAAGGGCGCGCGCCGGTCCATACTTATAGCTGGCGATGGCCAACCAACGGCCCCCACGATCGCAGGTAATTATGACCCGCTTTGCGTGCAGGGACTTGTCCAATCCGTGCAGTTACCGAGGAGCCATGGGGAAGTGGAGGCGCCCACGTCCAATCAACCGCCACGCGGCACCCAAGGCCGCAGGCTGTTAGGGCCCGCGGCACTTCGCTCTTGCCCTTCCGCCTCCCTGCACGGCCAAGTCTGGGCGCGCCTTGGGCCCGGGGGCTACTGTCGGCGTTCTAGGAATGGGGGTCCCTAGACTTGCCTGCCTGCGGCCTGCGGCGTGGCTCGAAGGGAGGCCCAGCACGGCCCATCTTCACCAACACAAACCCAAGACCCTTGCGAGGGGCCAGGCCTCGCGGGGCGGATGACACAAAGCCTCCTCAGGCACGGACTCGTCAGGGTGGCTCACGAGGAGGCGGAGAGATCAAGGTGGGGTACCTCACGAGGTGCCCATGACGCAAGCCATGACGACCGAGGGCGCCAGGCGGGTGCCATCCCGTGCAGTGTCCTCCTTCCCTCTTTGGTGCAAGGGGGGCAAGCGTAGCCGCAGAGTACCGAGGCATCAGGCAAGGGTTGCTATTTTGGTGCAACGATACCAAGACCAGGAGGACTACGAGATGGAGGTCACCATGGAGCCCAAGACGGCGTCATCACTAGAGCTTTGCGCAGGTGAAGACTACTTTTGTCAGGGTAGCTAGTACTAGCTGTCCCCCTTCAAATTAGCCCGCCATTGTTGGCTCCCTTCCCGCTCGATATTTGGGAAGAGGACCAGGGCCCCTATAAATAGGACCAGCCACCCGCTAGACAGAAAAGGAGACGACGACGGACGACGACGACGACCACGCGAACACACAGAGAGAGGACGGACGGAGAAAGAGAGAGAGAGAGAGAGAGAGAGAGAGAGAGAGAGAGAAGGGTGACTGAGATCCTCCCAGCAGTTCATCGCCCCAGCCAAGAACAGACCCTCGCGAGGCTGTTCTTCCTTGTATTGTTCATCATCATCAGCCCAAGAGGCAATCCACCACACCACACATTGGAGTAGGCTATTACACCACAACGGTGGCCAGAACCAGTATAAACCCTGTGTCTCTTGTGTTGTTCTTTCCTTAGTTTAGATCCCAGCAAAGCGGAGGGGTGCAGGTAGGTAGGAGGCGAAATCTCCGCGCGCACCCCAATGTTCGAACCTCAAGGGTCAGCCGGAACCCGAAATCCGACAGAGGGACTTCTTGACAGCTCTGCTCTTGCCGCGCTGGCACCTGACAGAGCGGGTTCCGCCCAGGGGCCACGCACCTTGGAGCCATGGCGCCTTACTGAGGAGGAGGCGGCCGGGGTGCCGCCGGAGCTTCATCGCCCGCGCGGGGCGGGGTGCGGTGCAGCGGAACGGACGGCGTAGGAGAGCCCCCTGCGGCACGGACGAGCTCGGCGACGCGGTCGATCCATTCTTCGTAGACGTGGTTGACGGGACGGTAGCACAGGAGCTCGTTTGCCGCGATGAGTGCAGCCCGAGCCTCCAAGGGTGCGCGGAGCGCGCGGGACGAAGAACCAGCTGGTGTGAGCAAGGGAGTTGCGGTGCGGCCGTCCTGCCGCACGGACGGATGCTGGGACGATGCTTGCTGCTCGTCCCCCGCCGGGCCGGTGGTGGCGTTGACGGCAGGTGACGGGGAACGGCGAGGACGCCCGCCGACAGGGGCCGTCTGGGCGACGCGGTAAGCGAGTGCGGCCCGGAGAATCCTCCCCTTCTTGGACCCTTCGGCCTCCCCAGTTGGGGCGGCCTTCCTTTTCTTGTCTCCCCCGCCTAGAGGGGGAGCATCTTCTTCCTCCTCCTTGTCTTCGGGGGAGGAGTGTGCCGTAGAGTTATCGGACGATGAGTCCGATAACACCTGGTGCCGGGAACTCTTTCGGGTTCCCTTGGCCTTCTTGGTCTTCTCCGGCACCTTGTAAGGAGCCGGAGTCCGCATCTCCGTCAGGAGAGCGCCCGCAGTATCTTCGGGCAAAGGGGCCGGGCAGTTAATTTGCCCCGACATCTCCACCCAGTCCTGTCACAGGCATGGAGATTAGACCCCGCACATAATTAAGCTAGGGAAAATAAATGTCCTACGGGACGTATTGAACTCAGCGAACGTGCTAGGCTCTTTGCGCTTAGTCTGTGGTCCTCGGCGAGAGAAGGAGGGACCTCGGCGCCCTTGAATAGCACCTTCGAGATGTCCTTGTGCATCATATCAAAGAGCTCGCTTAGAGTCTGGTGCCGGGCCGGGTCGAACTCCCACAAGGTAAAATCCCGTTGTTGACACGGGAGGATCCGGCGGATGAGCATAACTTGTACTATGTTGACAAGCTTGAGCTTCTTGCTCGCCATACTCTGGATACATTTCTAGAGTCCATCCAGCTCCACCGACAAACCCCACGACAAGCCCTTCTCTTTCCAGGAAGTGAGCCGTGTGGGGAATCCGGATCGAAACTCGGGGGCCGCAACCCATTTAGCGTCGCGCGGCTCGGTGATGTAGAACCACGTCGATTGCCATCCCTTTATGGTTTCCACAAAGGAGCCCTCGAGCCATGTTACATTGGGCATCTTGCCCACCATGGCGCCTCCGCACTCCGCCTGGCGGCCACCCACCACCTTCGGCTTGACATTGAAGGTCTTCAGCCATAAGCCGAAGTGGGGCTTGATGTGGAGGAAGGCCTCGCACACGATGATAAACGCCGAGATGTTGAGGATGATGTTCGGGGCCAGATCACAGAAATCCAGGCCGTAATAGAACATGAGCCCTTGGACGAATGGATGGAGAGGGAATCCCAGTCTGCGGAGGAAATGGGTGAGGAATACTACCCTCTCATGGGGCCTGGGGGTGGGAATGAGCTGCCCCTCATCTGGGAGCCGGTGCGCGATGTCGTCGGGCAAGTATCCGGCTCTCCTCAGTTTCTTGATGTCTCCCTCCGTGTCGGAGGAGACCATCCACCTGCCTCCCGCTCCGGACATGGTTGGAGAAGGTTGAGGTGGGAAGTGTGGACTTGGGCGCTAGAGCTCGAGTGTGCGAAAACGGATGAGCAAAGGAGGGAGAAGGCGTGGATTGAAAGGTGAATCCTTATCCCTTTATATGGGCGGACAAAGCTAAGCGTCCCACTTGCCTGGTAAAACTCGCTTATCTCCCAAGCGCCGCAATTGATGGCGCGGTTGGGTTACCGACACCCGTATTGATGAGAATCCCGTAATAAGGGGACACGATCTCTGCTTTGACAAGACGTGTCGAAAAACTGCCTCGCGTTATGTGCGAGGCTGGTTAAAGGGAATGGTTCGAATAATCACCAGGCCATGACATGACGTCATACTGTTAAGACAAGTCAGCAAATTAGATCTGTGAAAATATTATTCTCTCTACGGTGGAATGTGGAACTTATTTTGCAGGGTCGGACACTATCCTCGTATTCAAATTCTTCTGTGATGTATTCGGAGAAGGAACCCGCCTTGCAATGCCGAAGACAATACTGCACGCTGGACTCATCATCATTGAAGCCTGGTTCAGGGGCTACTGAGGGAGTCCCGGATTAGGGGGTCTCCGGACAGCCGGACTATCTCCATTGGTTGGACTATTAGAGTATGAAGATACAAGATTGAAGACTTCGTCTTGTGTCCGTATGGGACTCTACTTGGCGTGGAAGGCAAGCTAGGCAATACTGATATGGATATCTCCTCCTTTGTAACCGACCTTATGTAACCCTAACCCTCTTCGGTGTCTATATAAACCAAAGGGTTTTAGTCCGTAGGACAACAACCACAACATACAATCATACCATAGGCTAGCTTCTAGGGTTTAGCCTCTCTGATCTCGTGGTAGATCTACTCTTGTACTACCCATATCATCAATATCAATCAAGCAGGATGTAGGGTTTTACCTCCATCAAGAGGGCCTGAACCTGGGTAAAACATCGTGTCCCCTGCATCCTGTTACCATCCGGCCTAGACGCACAGTTCGGGACCCCCTACCCGAGATCCACCGGTTTTGACACCGACAATGATCATCGACTCGACCACGACGATCGTCGTCGAGTGCCCACATCTCCTCCGAGGAGTGGGTCGTACGTGCCTCAGTGGCAAGATGACAGGCACCCCAACAACGGCAAATGGAGAATTCCAATCGACTCCAGAGAACCAGGCTTTGATGCAAGGTCAATCCTCGTTCAAGGTCTGGTTGATAGAAACAGAGCTCACAGAGAAGGCCACGACAGAGATCAGCCGACTGGAAGCAGGGAACACGTTTCAGGACCCGAGTTTTTCAGCAAAGCCATCAGAGCAGCAGTGATTCCTCCAAACTTCAGGTTGGCGACTGGAGTCAGCAAGTTCACCGGCGAATCCAAGCCAGACACTTGGCTTGAAGATTACCGAGTGGCTGTGCAGATTGGTGGTGGCAATGATGATGTAGCCATGAAGCACCTCCCCTTGATGTTGGAGGGCTCTGCCAGAGCGTGGTTGAATCAGTTGGCTCCTGGCAGCATTTACAGTTGGGAAGAACTTTCTCAAGTGTTTGTTAGGACCTTTGAAGGCACTTGCAAAAGGCTGGCATGGTTGACAGAATTGCAGTGTTGTGTCCAGAAACCGAATGAAACTTTGGGGGATTATATCCAGAGATGGATCGTGTTGCACCATACAGTGGAGAATGTGTCAGATCACCAAGCAATTTGTGCCTTTAAGGAAGGCGTTAAGTATCGGGAATTGAACCTGAAATTCGGTCAGATAGGAGATATGACTCTAACTCAGATGATGGAGATCACCACCAAATATGCCAATGGTGAAGAGGAAGACCGACTCCGGAGTGGCAAACACAAAACAGTCGCTCAAGAAACCGGAGGAGGGAATTCCAGTTGGAAACAGAAGTGAAAAGCTGAACCAGCTACTCCTGGTGAAGCTTTAGCTGTTGCCCAAAGAAAGTTCAAGGGAAAACCCAAAGGGCCCTGGAATCCTAAGAAAGTTAAGGATAAAGATGGGAATGATGTGTTGGATTTACCGTGCCATATTCATACCGAGAAAGATGAAGAGGGGAACATCATTTACCCTAAACACACCACTTGATAGTGTCGTTTCCTAATTCAGTAATTCCGAGAGAAATAACCCAAGGAAAAGGAAAAGAAGTTGGACGGAGGTGAGGATAGGGAACAAGATGATGACGGCTTTCCCAATGTCAATTCCACGCTAATTATTTTTGCTGATGTTGAAAGCAAAAGTCGATTGAAGGTTATTAACAGGGAGGTGAACATGGTTGCTCTGGGAACACCTAGTTATCTGAAGTGGTCCCAGACTGCCATCACATTCGACCAGTCAGACCACCCAGCGCATATAGCCACCCCTGGGAGGCAAGCACTGGTGGTCGACCCAGTAGTCGAAGGCACCCAACTGACTAAAGTGCTGATGGATGGTGGCAGCGGCTTGAATATTCTTTATGCTGAAACCTTGAAGGGAATGGCCATTCCGATGTCCAAGCTGAGTGAAAGCAACATGAGTTTCCATGGTGTTATACCTGGCAAGAAAGCTCAGTCACTAGGCCAGATCACACTTGATGTGGTTTTCGGTGATTACAAGAATTACCGCAAGGAAAAGTTGATGTTTGAGGTAGTGGATTTCAAGAGTGCTTACCATGCCATCCCGGGGAGACCCGCTTATGCACGTTTTATGGCTCGACCATGTTACGTGTATCTCAAATTGAAGATGCCTGGTCCTAAAGGAGTAACCACTGTCACTGGCAATCGGCAGAAGGCAGAAGAGTGCTTCCAGAAGGGCTCAAAAATTGCCGCTGCACAGATGGCAGTAGTGGAACTGCAAGAGTACCAGAAAAATGCAGATCCGAGTGATTTGCTGCGAGCCAAGAAGCCTACCACAGAGTCCGCATTTCAGTCGTCAGGCGAAACGAAGCCGATTCATATCCACCCGACCGATCCCAATGCTGCTCCGACCCATATCTCGTCAACACTTGACAGCAAATAGGAAGAACCGCTCATCCAGTTCCTCCGTGAGAACTGGGACATCTTTGCATGGAAACCTTCTGACATGCCGGGTGTACCCAGGGGACTGGATGAGCATCGTTTGCGAGTCGACCCGAAAGTAAAACCAGTCAAGGAACATCTTCGACGGTCCGCCGTCCAGAAGAAAAAAGCAATTGGCGAAGAAGTGGCTCGACTCCTGGCAGCTGAGTTCATCCGAGAGATTTACCACTCCGAGTGGCTCGCCAATGTTGTCATGGTCCCTAAGAAGGATAAGTCACTTCGCATGTGCATTGACTTCAAGCATATCAATCGGGCCTGCCCGAAAGATCATTTTCCTCTTCCCCGCATCGACCAAATTGTCGATTCAACTGCGGGGTGTGAGCGTTTGTCCTTCTTGGACGCCTATTCCGGGTACCATCAGATCCGACTGTTTGGACCCGATGAGATAAAAACGGCTTTCATCACTCCATTCGGATGTTTCTGGTATGTCACTATGCCATTCAGCTTGAAGAACGCCGGAGCCACATTCATGAGGATGATCCAGAAGTGTCTACTCACTCAAATCAGTCAAAATGTGGAAGCGTGCATGGATGACATTGTAGTCAAGTCACATAAAGGTTCTGACCTGCTGGCTGACCTTCCCAAAACCTTTGCCAACCTCAGAAGGTACGATATCAAGCTCAATCCATCAAAGTGCACATTCGGAGTTCCTGGCGGAAAATTACGCGGTTTCCTCGTTTCCGAACGAGGGATCGATGCTAACCCAGAGAAATTTGGTGAAATTCTTCGGATGAAACGCCCTGTGCGTGTGCACGATGTCCAAAAGCTTACTGGTTGTTTGTCCACTCTGAGTCGATTCATTTCTCGTCTCGGTGAAAAGGCTAATGAAGAAGTCTGATAAGTTCGAGTGGACTCCCGAAGCTGATGCAGCGTTTGTAGAGCTCAAAGCCCTGCTTTCCACCCAACCGGTGCTTGCTGCACCAATCAGCAAAGAGCCTTTACTGCTTTACATTGCAGCCACTGGACAAGTTGTCAGTACATTACTCATGGTCGAGCGTGAAGAAGAAGGGAAAACTTATAAAGTTCAGCGCCCAATATATTACATTTCTGAAGTCCTGACTCCATCAAAGCAAAGATATCCCCATTATCAGAAGCTTGTTTATGGAATTTACATGACCACAAAGAAGGTTGCACACTATTTCTCTGATCATTCTGTTACAGTCACAGCGATGCTCCATTGTCGGAGATTCTGAACAACAGAGATGCAACTAGTTGAGTGGCAAAGTGGGCGATTGAACTCCTTCCCCTGGATATCAAGTTTGAAGCAAAGAAGGCTATTAAGTCCCAAGCAATAGCTGATTTCCTCGCCGAGTGGATCGAACAGCAACTTCCAGCCCAAATTCACTCGGAGCATTGGACCATGTTCTTCGATGGGTCCAAGATGCTGAATGGTTCTGGTGCTGGAGTGGTATTGGCCTCCCCCGTGGTGACAAACTCAGTTATGTTTTCCAGATTCACTTTGACTCCAACAATGAGGCTGAATACGAGGCACTTCTGTATGGGTTGCGTATGGCCATTTCACTCGGCGTCTGTCGCCTCATGGTCTATGGCGACTCGGATTTAGTGGTCAATCGGGTGATGAAGGAGTGGGACATCAGAAGCCCGGCCATGACTGGTTATTGCAATGCAGTAAGAAAGTTAGAAAAGAAGTTCGAGGGGTTAGAGCTCCATCACATCCCCCGACTAAAAAATCAAGCAGCCCATGATCTGGCGAAGATAGGCTCCAATAGAGAAGCCATTACCAGTAATGTGTTCCTGTAGAATATTCATGCACCCTCGGTTCAAGAAGATCCCTTCACTGAAGAGCCCCCATAGCCGAAGAGTGCCACCGATCTGACTGAAATCGAGATTCCAGCCGTGGTCGACTTGATCATGGAAGTTTTGGTCATCACCCCCGATTGGACGGTACCATATATCGAATCCATTCTTAGAAGAGAACTCCCAGAAGATGAAGAAGAGGCCCGACAGATTGTCCGTCGATCTAAGGGCTTCACCATATAAGAGGACAGTTGTTCAGAGAAAGTGTGACTGGAGTCTGCCAGAAATGCATAACACCTGAAGAAGGTCGAGTGATCCTCAATGATATCCACTCGAGGACCTGTGGTCACCATGCATCCTCTCAGACCATTGTGGCCAAAGCATACCGAGCGGGATTTTACTGGCCTCGAGCAAATGAGATGGCACAAGAAATAGTCGACAAATGTGAACGTTGTCAGTTCTACTCCAACATGTCTCACAAACCTGCGTCAGCCCTGAAAATCATTCCGCTCGTCTGGCCTTTTCCTGTTTGGGGATTGGATATGGTTGGATCTTTGAGGACTAGCAGGACTGGATTCACTCCTGTGCTTGTAGCAGTCGACAAGTTCACCAAATGGATTGAAGCCAAGCCTATCAAGAACCTTGATGCCAATACTGCCGCCAGCTTCATCAGAGAGATAGCATTTAGATATGGTGTTCCCCATAGCATCATCACTCACAATGGATCAAACTTTGATTCTGATGAGTTCAGGACTTTTTGTGCTTCACAAGGTACTCGAGTCGACTATGCCTCGGTTGCTCAGCCCCAGTCGAATGGACAGGCTGAAAGAGCAAATGGATTGATTCTCAAAGGACTGAAACCTCGACTGATGCGTGACCTCAAACACGCAGCAGGAGCCTGGGTCAATGAACTTCCATCAGTATTATGGGGATTGAGGACAACTCCCAATCGGTCGACTGGCAGAACCCCGTTTTTCTTGGTTTGTGGAGCCGAAGCTGTACTTCCGAGTGACTTGCTCCACAATGTACCCCGAGTCGAGCTTTTCACAGAGGAAGAAGCAGAACAAGCGTGACAAGATGCAGTTGACCTCCTTGAAGAAGAAAGAGAGATGGCCTTGATCCGATCAACCATTTATCATCAAGATCTGCGTCGATTCCATGCCAAAAATGTGAGGGGTCGAGCACTTCAAGAGGGAGACTTAGTTCTTCGAGTGGATCAGCAGAAAACACACAAGCTTGCTCCCTCTTGAGAAGGCCCCTTCGTGGTCACTAGAGTGCTCCACAATGGAGCGTAACACCTTTACGACATAGAGCATAAGAAAGACGAGCCGCGCGCCTGGAATGCGGAGCTACTCCGCCACTTTTATACTTAAACACTTAGTCTGCTGAGATGTAATAAAAAACACCTTTGTATTTTGTTTATCAAAGACAAGAGTTTTATAGTCTTCTAAAAAGATTGTCGATTGTTTATATATATTTCTGAAATCCCTAGTGGGTGGCTTAGCTGCAGTCCAGTACTTGCCTAAGTTTCAAAAATCCTACCTAGTGATGAGCAAGTCGCTCACTCGGGGGCTTAGCTGCAGTCCAGTAATCTGCCTAGAGTTTATAATCCGTACGAGGGCTTAGCGCGTGAGGAAGATGTCTCACAGGTACTCGCACTAAGGTGATTTGTAAAGGGGTATTAACAGCTTGTGGAGCAAGTGCAGTCCTCTCGGTGCTTTGCTTGCTCGCTGCTCCAGCTGTGAAGCGATTTTGGCGCCACCACTTTAGCGGTATTTGCAGTAACTCTTCGGCGGCGTGATTGGAAATCTCCCCTAGGGGGCTGTCTAGCTTTGTCCATTCCTGGTACAGCTTTATTTTATCTTGACATCACGTCCGTTTTATTTTCAGACAAAGGGTGACGAACCGATGGTGTATGGACACGGCAGATGTGTCTGCCCTAGTCACGCTAACGTGCTTCGCTCAGCCAAGTCGTCTCGTCTCTCGCGTACAGACGTTACACCTCGACCTACCGGTCATCTACATAAATTGTGACATCTAACGGTGCTTACCTGTTGCGGTAGGACTTCATGTCACGCACCTGGTTGCCCCCCTTTGGTTGGGGAGGTGAGTTTCTGTTTCAGTGTTTTCGTTTTATTGTGCTCGTGGTCTCGTGTGGTCGCGGAGGCAAGCTGGCAAGTTCGGATAAGGCAGGACGTGTCGCCACCGACCATCCGAACGAGCTTTGGCGCCAGTTATACACTGTGGTACTGCAGCTAAGCTCCCGCTGTGTGCTGTGATCATCAGCGAACTCTCATCGCTCCAATATTCACTCGAGTCTCTCTAAACCATGAAACTCCAAGGGCGGTGGGTGCCGGTAGCGTGCCCTGCTCGTGGTAACTATCTCCTCAAGGTCCGCTTGAATCCTTTTTATTTCATCTGGACCAATTTTATGCTACCTGCTGATGCTAGTCGAAGTAACTTCAGAGGCCTGGTCAGAAAAAAGTCTTATACAGCGCATTGCTAATAGCAAGTCTCTACGTGTTCATTTATTAGGGGGTGGCTCTACGCTTTAGGTCCCTAAGCCACCCACCATTGATTATTGCGTCATAGTTGCAACTAGCAGACTGGAGCTGCCTAACGCGGTCACGTGCATCGCAGTAACAGGTGGTGCAGTAGTTTAATCCTACCGATTGTATAGTATATCTGGGTGGGGTCTTAGGCGCGTCTCGCGAGTACTCGCTAAGTGTAAGAAAGCACTCTACGGTTGATGAGCAGTCCCTCGACTCGGCCGGCGCTTAGCGGGGCGCCCGTATCGATCGCTAAGTTTAAAAACTACCCGAGTGTGGTGCAGTCTCCATTGGGTGCGTCTTCGGTGCAGTCAACTCTGCACTGTTTCAAATACTACCGGTGATGACAGCAAATCCACAACTCGGAGGCACTGCTGCAGTTCCTCCAGTACTTCGCTACTGGTCCATCTATCCGAATGTGATGGCAATCTATCACTCGGGCACATTCGCTGAGTCCTTGATCATCGCCTTAAATGTTATATCTCGACAGGGATGAGAAATCACATGGAAGCTTAGGATGCAGTCCGTTACTGCTAAGTTTCAATCCTACCGAGTGAGAGCAAACTCACTAGAGGCTTAGCTGCCGCGTACTCGCCTAAGTTTCAAAAATCCTACCGAGTGATGAGCAAACCTCACACTCGGAGGCTTAGCTGCAGTCTAGTACTCGCCTAAGTTCCAAAACCATCCCTATCCGCAAGGATGACGAGGTGCAGGTCGACTGCAATCCTCTCACGGAGATGCGCTACAAGTACAATGTCTGCTCCATCCCTATCCGCAAGGATGACGAGGTGCAGGTCGACTGCAATCCCCTCACGAAGCTACGCTACAAGTACAATGTCCGCTCCATCCCTATCCGCAAGGATGACGAGGTGCAGGTCGACCGCAACCCTCTCCTCGGAGCTGCGCCACAAATACAATGTGTGCTCCATCCTTATCCGCAAGGACGGCGAGGTGCAGGTCGACTGGGATATCCCCTTCAGAGTTGCATTCGAAGGAGAGTCGAGCGAAGAACAAGTTCTACTCGAAGATGAACACAAGCATATGCAGAAGATAAACCAAGATCGGATAAAATCTCAAAGTCTCAAAGATAAAAGTACTCGGGCATCAGGCCCGAAAGAGTTTAACGGTTACAGAAACCACTCGGCATTCCGAGGCAAATTTAAGGCAAGTTTAAATCTCAAGTTTGTTCATTCGGCAGGAGGAGGGCTCGAGGCTACGAATTCGTCCAAGTCAATTCCATCAGCGATCCGAGTGGCAGCAGCAATGAAAGTCTCCATGAAGGACTGGAAGTCATGCCTTTTGGTGTTGGCGACCTTGATCGCCGCCAGCTTATCTTCGCGGGCCTCCTTGCAATGGACTCTTACCAGCGACAGAGCCACGTCAGCACCGCATCGGGCAGAGGACTTCTTCCATTCCTGCACTCGACCGGGGACCTTCGTTGAGTCGAGTCATCAGAGACTCGAGATCATTTTGAAGCGTCGCCCTTGGCCAGAGCGATGAGTCGATGCGTGAAACTGCCACCTTCAGACGAGCAAGGTAACTTGTAACACTGGCGACGCGGATTCCAGTCGAAGCACATTCATGGCAGCCTCGTCGCCGACTGGAGAAACGATAGGGTCCAAACCCGCTCGATTCGTCCAGTCTCCTCGTCAAAGTTTTGGTAGAATTCTGCAGTCAAGGAGTTAGTGAGTCGACTGGACAGGACTAACTTGCAAGCAGTAAAGCAGTAGGATTAAAAGGGGTACCTTCGAGCATAAGAAAGAGCTTCTTGGCGAGAGTTCTCAGATAAGCTTCCAAGTCATTTCTCTTACGAGCCATGGATTCCAGCTTCTCGTTCAGAGCCACCTTATCCTTCTTCAGACGATGTCGCCTCTCGGTTGGATTCAGTGAGAGAGGACTTCAGCTTGCTTACTTCCTCTTCCAGCGCTCCGACTGAAGCCAGCTTTTTGTCAGCAAGAGTAGTCTTCTCTTGAGCCTCCTTCTGCGCAGCTGCAAGGTCCAAGTCCTTCTTCTCCAGAGCCAACCTCATTTTCTCTGCAAAATAAGCATTTAGATCAAACAAAAGATCGAAGGGATAATTTAAAAAGACGATCGACATGAGCAGTCGACAGGCAGTTACCTTCCATACCGGCAACATCTTGAGCCTTCTTCAAGTTTTGTTGGGCCAGTTCCAGGTCAAGGTTGAGCTGCCTTGCTTCTCCTCAAATTCGGAACTTGGAAATGAGAGTACAAGATTTCTGCAGAGAGTAAAAGACATATCTCGACAAGATCAAAGATTATTTTTCTGAGTGAATAAATTTCAAAGTTTATCAGACACCGACACTGCCGCAGTCAACCTGCGCGTCTCGGGGTGTACACCGGTGGGTTGCCACGTTGGCGTGCCCTGAGTTCAGTTTCCACTCGCGGTCCGCCCAGGTCGAGTAAAAAAAGTACTCAGACCTCGGCCGACTGTCAGCAGCCAACCGCGGTCTCGGGGGACTACACCCAGTGGGTGCACTTGGCGTGCCCCCTAGTTCAGATCCCACTCGGCATGCTCGCCAGGCAGAGCGGCAAGAAGAGAAAGAAGCGCTCAGACCCCAACCGACTGCCCGCAGTCGACTGCTCTTGGGACTACACCCAGTGGGTGCACTTAGCATGCCCCCACTGATTCAGATCCCATTCAATCCCGAGTGGAAGAGTGCAAATACTAAAGACAGCAAAACCAGTGGGTGTACAGATTCGAAGCAGAACAAGAGATTGTACGAAGGAAAATATTCAGGTAGCATATCCTAATAGAACAAGTTCAGTCGGAAGTCAACTTACCTGGACATTGGCTCGGAGAGCCGCGCTGGCATCGTAAGCAGGCTATTGTCTTGCACCGCTTCATCCGCTCCATCATTACGCCAGCCTGACGGATAGCCTCTGCTAGCGGCGTCCGATTGGCTTTCCGGAACATGATAGGTGGTGAAGAAGGGGACAGACGGTCCAGAAATGCAGCAGCTTGGGGCTCCGAGGCATGAGGTTGGATGACTGAAGAAAACACTGGTTACAGTCGACGGTGCGGGGTTCACTCGACACTGGGACAACAAATCTACGAGTTTTACTGCATTGAGGCTGCTGATGTTGGCTGTCCAGTGCCAGAACTGGAGATTACTTCCGAGCTGAACTGACTTTATGAAAATCCTTTTCAGTGCCTCAAGGATTACCATCATCTAGTCATCCGGAAGCTCGATAACATGAGTGGAGTAGCAAGCGAAATCAGTCACCAAGTGAATCACCAATTTAATCGACCAAATAATCAAGAACAAGATCACGAGAATTGTACCTGGGTTGGAGGTAACCGCGTCTTCCATCTCCTCGTCTCGGTACTGGTGGGTGGAAGTTCCAGAGTGGCAGCACTGCAAATATCAGCATTCAGTCGGTTACGTTCTGTTACCCAAGTCAACCAAAGGATCAGGCCAGATTGTTACCCAGAGACTGTGGGAATGACCACTTTGATTTTGGGCAAAGCCTTCGAGGTTTGGAAGATGTGGCCTTCGGTGGTTTCGGCACTGGAGGCGGCGCAGTCTTGGGCTGTTTCGATACCTTCTCGGTCGGCACTGGAGAAGACATCCGAGGGCGCTTTGAAGACTGCCCAGTTGGTGCAGCCAAGGTCAGGGGTGCTTGCCGGGTCGTGAGCGTGCTTGGACCTCCTTTCTGCGAGGAGGCGGTCGACCTCTTCTTCATCACTCGGGTCGTCGCTCTCCTCGTCCTCCTCTGCATCCGAGTGCCACTCGCCACTCTCGCCCCCGCTCGCCTCTCCCTCGACATTTTGCTCCTGCACTCCATTGGGCATTGAGTACATATCAACAAGAGCCTGAAAAGACAATGAACAAAAGAAAGACAGTCGACCGTCAACAAGATGCTACATAGTAAATCAAGAAGACACTCGACAATGCAGAATCGTACCTGTTCCGGCTGGCGCAAATGGTCGAATGGAACCACCCTCCTGGACCGGGGTTATCCTTGTTGCCGGTAATACCTCTCAGCCACTGCTCCACCGTGTCCTCACTGAATCCTCCGGTGGATCCGAGTGGAATGAGTCCCGAGTACATCCACATCGGATGGTCACGAGCTTGGAGTGGTTGGATGCGTCGACTGAGGAAGACCTCCAGCAGGTCCATACCGGTCACTCCGTCATCTCCGTGCGACGAGTTGGACAACCCGCTCGACCAACACCTTCACCTGCACCTTCTCCTCTGGGATCACTCTCAAGGTGGAGGGCTTCTCCACTCGAGCCATGGAAAAGGGGGGAAGTCCAGTCGACTGGCCCGGGAGTCGGCTGGTCCTTGCAGTAGAACCAGGTCGACTGCCAACCCCGACCGAGTCGGGAAGGATCATAGTTGGGAAAGTGCTTTTGTTCCTCATCTGAATTCCAAGACCCCCGCACATCTATATCACGTGCGTCCTCTCGTCACTCGGGTTGGCCTTCTTGACCGTCTGAGAGCGACGTGAATATGTGCTTGAAGAGACCCCAGTGTGGTCGACAACCCAAGAAGTTCTCGCACATGGACACGAAAGCGGCAAGGTACACGATGGTGTTTGGAGAAAAGTGGTGGAGTTGAACCCCAAAGAAGTTCAAGAAACCGCGAAAGAAAGGATGGGGAGGCAAAGAAAACCCGCGGTCGACATGAGTGGCAAGGAGAACACACTCACCCTCCTGCGGCTGCGGCTCGGTCTCGTTCCCCGGGAGCCGCGCCGATTCGTGGGGGATCAGTCCCCCCTCAACCAGGTCATCGATATCATCTTGGCTGATTGTCGAGCGGATCCAGTCGCCCTGGATCCAGCCAGGCGGCAGGACTCGACGAAGATCCGCCCCGGCTGGTCCTCTTCCCTTTTGCCTTCGCCGTCGCCTTCTTCGCACGCTCCAACGCCACCGTCTTCTCCTTCCCCATGGCAGCGGATCGAGTTCGAGCAGGGCGACGACGCCGAGAGCAGAGGCAGATGCGGTGAGAAAACAGAGGAGGAAGGGGAACAATGAGAACGCACTGTGCGAAAATCCCTGTCCAACGCCTTATATGAGGGCATTTCCCAACGGCTGACTCGTGGGCCCAGGCGATCCGATAAAATCCCGCAATAGTCATGCGCGCGATACGTGGTGAAAAAGGTGGCGCAGAGATCGAGGCGGCCTGCCTAATCCGCCCTGATTACTGTGGCCTCCCCCGTCCGGTGCGCTTCCCAAAATTCGAATCCCGTGAAATCCGCAGACAACAAAGCAACCCGTCAGACGGAAGATCTTTTCCATAACAACACTCGAATCTCAACAACAAAAGTTCACTCGACAAAACCAAGAATGGATCAAGGCGACTGAACAAGGAGTTGAACTCATCTTGAATGTTCATTCGACCTCTGGACAAGACATTCCCGAAGCGCAAAAGCTGAATCGGAGAGGTTATCAACTCCTTCTCCACTCGGACCCTGAACCATTCGGGGGCTAATAATGAGGTTATGTACCTAGGGTAGGGTCATAGGCCTGACTTAGACACCTTCCCCTAGGACATCACCTTAAAGCCAGAATCATTCAAAGGGTACCATTATCCACTCGACCAGAGACGTTCCACTCGGAAGAATCAATGGCACTCGACCGTCGCAGAAGCCACTCGACGAACAAAAGATCTAAAGCCACTCTGCATCAACAACGGCCGAGCATTTACTTATAGGCTTAATTGTCATTTATAGCATTTAATGGCTAGCATTACCAGTAACGTTCATCTCTTAATGTACATTGAACCCTGTGTAATGGAGGTGAGCAGGGGTCCTAGCGCACTCTATATAAGCCACCCCCTCCTCTGGGACAAGGGTTCGCATCTTTGTAAACACACACACACACATAATCCAGTCGACCGCCTCAGGGCACCGAGACGTAGGGTTGTTACTTCTTTCGAGAAGGGCCTGAACTTGTAAAACTCATGTGTACAACTACTCCATAGCTAGGATCTTGCCTCCTCATATCAACCCCCCATTCTATTGTCAGCCTTAGACCCATGATAGGTGCTAGTGCTAGTGCAATACCTTATGCCTTATACAAAGAAATTATGCATGATATTGCACCTGCTGAGATAGAAGATATTGATGTCACAATTAAACTTGCCAATAGAGATACTGTTTCACCAATGGGAATTGTTAGAGATGTTGAAGTCTTGTGTGGGAAAACTAGATATCCTGCTGATTTTCTTGTTCTTGGTTCCCCACAAGATAGCTTTTGTCCCATTATATTTGGTAGACCCTTCTTGAACACTGTTAATGCTAAGATAGATTGCAAAAAGGATGTTGTTACTATCGGTTTAGATGATATGTCTCATGAATTTAATTTCTCTGAATTTAGTAGACAACACCGTGAAGAAGAATTACCTAGTAAGGATGAAATTATTGGTCTTGCTTCTATTGCCGTACCTCCTAGTGATCCTTTAGAACAATATTTGCTAGACCATGAAAATGATATGTTTATGAATGAAAGAAGGGAAATAGATGAAGTATTCTTTAAACAGGAACCTATTCTGAAACACAATTTGCCTGTTGAAATCCTAGGGGATCCTCCTCCACCCAAGGGTGATCCCGTGTTTGAGCTTAAACCGTTGCATGATACTCTTAAATATGCTTATCTTGATGAGAAAAGGATATATCCTGTTATTATTAGTGCTAACCTTTTAGAGCATGAGGAAGAGAGATTATTGAAAACTTTGAAGAAGCACTGTGCTGCTATTGGGTATACTCTTGATGATCTTAAGGGCATTAGTCCCACTCTATGTACACATAAAATAAATTTGGAAGAAGATGCTAAACCAGTTCGTGATCATCAACGACGATTGAATCCTAAAATGAAAGAAGTGGTTAGAAAGGAAATACTAAAGCTCCTTGAGGAAGGTATAATCTATCCCGTTGCTGATAGTCAGTGGGTAAGTCCTGTCCATTGTGTTCCTAAGAAGGGAGGTATTACTGTCGTTCCTAATGATAAAGATGAATTGATTCCTCAAAGAATTATTACAGGTTATAGGATGGTAATTGATTTCCGCAAATTAAATAAGGCCACTAAAAAGGATCATTACCCCTTACCTTTTATCGATCAAATGCTAGAAAGATTGTCCAAACATACACATTTTTGCTTTCTAGATGGTTATTCTGGTTTCTCTCAAATACCTATGTCAGCCAAGGATCAATCAAAGACTACTTTTACTTGCCCTTTTGGTACTTTTGCGTATAGACGTATGCCTTTTGGTTTATGTAATGCACCTTCTACCTTTCAAAGATGCAAGATGGCTATATTCTCTGACTTTTGTGAAAAGATTTGTGAGGTTTTCATGGACGATTTCTCCGTCTATGGATCTTCTTTTGATGATTGCTTGAGCAACCTTGATCGAGTTTTGCAGAGATGTGAAGAAACTAATCTTGTATTGAATTGGGAAAAGTGCCACTTTATGGTTAATGAAGGAATTGTCTTGGGGCATAAAGTTTCTTAAAGAGGTATTGAAGTTGATAAAGCCAAGGTTGATGCTATTGAAAATATGCCATGCCCCTAGGACATCAAAGGTATAAGAAGTTTCCTTGGTCACACCAGATTTTATAGGAGGTTCATTAAGGACTTCTCAAAAATTTCTCGGCCTCTAACTAATTTATTACAAAAAGATATACCATTTGTCTTTGATGATGATTGTGTAGAAGCATTTGAAATACTTAAGAAAGCATTGATCTCTGCACCTATTGTTCAGCCACCTGATTGGAATTTACCCTTTGAAATTATGTGTGATGCTAGTGATTATGTTGTAGGTGTTGTCCTAGGGCAAAGAGTTGATAAGAAATTAAACGTTATTCAATATGCTAGTAAAACCCTAGACAACGCTCAAAGAAATTATGCTACTACTGAAAAAGAATTCTTAGCAGTTGTATTTGCTTGTGATAAGTTCAGACCTTGTATTATTGATTCTAAAGTAACTATTCACACTGATCATGCTGCTATTAAATATCTTATGGAAAAGAAAGATGCTAAACCTAGACTTATTAGATGGGTTCTCTTGCTACAAGAATTTGACTTACATATTGTTGATAGAAAGGGAGCTGAGAACCCCGTTGCAGACAACTTGTCTAAGTTAGAAAATGTGCTTGATGACCCACTACCTATTGATGATAGCTTCCCTGATGAGCAACTAAATGTCATAAATGTTTCTCATACTACTCCATGGTATGCTGATTATGCCAATTACATTGTTGCTAAGTTTATACCACCTAGTTTCACATACCAGCAAAAGAAAAAGTTCTTCTATGATTTGAGGCATTACTTTTGGGATGACCCACATCTTTATAAAGGAGTAGATGGTGTTATTAGACGTTGTGTACCTGAGCATGAATAGGAACAGATCCTACGCAAGTGTCACTCCGAAGCTTATGGAGGACACCATGCTGGAGATAGAACTGCACATAAGGTATTGCACTCTGGTTTTTATTGGCCTACTCTCTTCAAGGATGCCTGTAAGTTTGTCTTATCTTGTGATGAATGTCAAAGAATTGGTAATATTAGTAGATGTCAAGAAATGCCTATGAACTATTCACTCGTTATTAAACCATTTGATGTTTGGGGCTTTGACTATATGGGACCTTTTCCTGCCTCTAATGGATATACACATATTTTAGTTGTTGTTGATTACGTTACTAAGTGGGTAGAAGCTATTCCAATTAGTAGTGCTGATCATAACACTTCTATTAAAATGCTTAAAGAAGTTATTTTTCCAAGATTTGGAGTCCCTAGATAATTAATGACTGATGGCGGTTCACATTTTATTCATGGTGCTTTCCATAAAATGCTTGCTAAGTATGATGTTAATCATAGAATTGCATCCCCTTATCACCCTCAGTCTAGTGGTCAAGTAGAATTGAGTAATAGAGAGCTCAAATTAATTTTGCAAAAGACTGTCAATAGGTCTAGAAAGAATTGGTCCAAGAAACTTGATGATGCATTATGGGCCTATAGAACTGCATATAAAAATCCTATGGGTATGTCTCCGTATAAAATGGTTTATGGAAAAGCATGTCACATACCTCTCAAACTAGAAAACAAGGTATATTGGGCTATTAAAGAGCTCAATTATGATTTTAAACTTGCCGGTGAGAAGAGGTTATTTGATATTAGCTCACTCGATGAATTGAGAACCCAAGCCTACGAAAATGCCAAGTTGTTTAAAGAAAAAGTTAAAAGATGGCATGATAAAAGGATACAAAAGCGTGAATTTAATGTAGGTGATTATGTATTGCTATACAACTCTCGTTTAAGATTTTTTGCTGGAAAACTTCTCTCTAAATGGGAAGGTCCTTACGTTATCGAGGAGGTCTATCGTTCCGGTGCCATAAAAATCAACAACTTCGAAGGCACAAATCCTAAGGTGGTGAACGGTCAAAGAATCAAACATTATATCTCAGGTAATCCCATAAATGTTGAAACCAATGTTATTGAAACCATAACCCCGGAGGAATACATAAGCGACACTTTCCAGAACGTTTCAGACTCCGAAAAGGAATAGGTATGTGGTACGGTAAGTAAACCGACTCCAAAACAATTTTTAAGGAAATATTTCTCCATTTTGGAATATTTAGAAAAATAGAAAAATAAGTAGTCCGGGAAGGACACAAGGCCTCCACGAGGGTGGAGGGTGTGCCCTCTACCTCGTGGGCACCTCGTGCGCTCTCCGGACTCCGTTTTCATACATGACACATATTTTGGTCGGTAAAAAATCATTATATAACCTCCCGAAGGTTTTGACCACCGTATCACACAAAAATCTCTTGTTCTTGGTTCGAGTTGTTTTTTGCCAGGGTTGTCAAAGCTAGGCATCATGTCGTCTCCCTCCTCCTCCAACAATGAGGGCAATGATGCTTGGCTAATGAAGATAGAGCTGAAGAGAGAAGAACCCATGGAGACCAACAAGGATGAAGGGATCAAGAAGGCCACGGAGGACCAAGCTCCGGCAACAGAAGACGTCCTTCAACTTGATCACAATCTTCTTACCCCAACTAAGATCGAAGCTTCCAAGATGATCGAGTTAGCTCGTATACAAAATAAGTATCTCACACGTGAAAATATTTTGTTGAAGGAGCATATCATCGCCCTCAAAGGCATTATCCGCAAGTTAGAAGACCTCCTACGCTCGATGTGCGACTATCCATCATCAACAACTCCACCTTCTTCACCAACAAAGGAGACATAATCACATGGGTATGGGAACTCCGCTTGGCAACTACTAAGCTTGGGGGAGTGCCCCGGTATCGTATCACCATCACTTTTATCTTTACCGATTTCGTAGTTCGATCCTTTTGGTAATATATTGATCTAGTAGAATAAAGTTTTAGTATGATATAGTTGTGAGTTTTGCTTTATGATCCTTCTATGTAATCGATTCTATGAGCTATATATAATAAAGATTAGTGCTGAGTCAAGGGCTTGATTATTTTGCCATGATCCTAAGTGAATAAAGAATAGAGAAAGAATAAAAAGGAAACAAAGAGATCATATGGATCTTATGGAGAGTAATGAGCTCACATAGAAAAAGTATGATGAATAAAAGTTGTTGAGAGTTGACAAACATAGTTTTGGTCATCGTTGCAATTAATAGGAAGTAATAAAGAAAGAGAGGTCTTCACATATAAATATACTATCTTGGACATCTTTTATGATTGTGAGCACTCATTAAAATATGACATGCTAAAGAGTTGACGTTGGACAAGGAAGACAATGTAATGGGTTATGTTTTCTTACATCTAAGATAAATTATATTGTCATGGATCATCCAACATGGTTGAGCTTGCCTTTCCCCCTCATGCTAGCCAAATTCATCGCACCAAGTAGAGATACTACTTGTGCTTCCGAATACCCTTAAACTAGTTTTGCCATGAGAGTCCACCATACCTACCTATGGATTGAGTAAGATCCTCCAAGTAAGTTGTCATGGGTGCAAGCAATAAAAATTGCTCTCTAAATATGTATGACTTATTAGTGTGGGAGAAAATAAGCTTTATATGATCGTGTGATATGAAAGAAATAAAAGCAACAGACTGCATAATAAAGGTCCATATCACAAGTGGCAATATAAAGTGACGTTCTTTCGCATTAAGATTTTGTGCATCCAACCATAAAAGCGCATGACAACCTCTGCTTCCCTCTGTGAAGGGCCTATCTTTTACTTTTATCTCCTACCTTGCATAAGAGTCATGGTGATCTTCACCCTTCCTTTTTACATTTTATCCTTTGGCAAGCACAGTATGTTGGAAAGATCCTGGTATATATAGCTAATTGGATGTGAGCTTTGATGAACTATTATTGTTGACATTACCCTTGAGGTAAAACGTTGGGAGGCAAAACTATAAGCCCCTATCTTTCTCTGTGTCCGATTAAAACTCCATACCCATAAGTATTGTGTGAGTGTCAGCAATTGCGAAAGACTATATGATAGTTGAGTATGTGGACTTGCTGAAAAGCTCTTATATATTGACTCTTTCCAATGTTATGATAAATTGCAATTGCTCCAATGACTGAGATTATAGTTTGTTAGTTTTCAATGAAGTTTATGATTCATACTTGAAATTGTGATTGAATTATTACTCTAGCATAAGAAATGATATGACAAGAATTATGTAAGTTGTTGTTCTAAGAATGATCATGATGCCCTCATGTCTGTATTTTACTTTTATCGACACCTCTATCTCCAAACATGTGGACATATTTTTCGATTTTGGCTTTCGCTTGAGGACAAGCAAGGTCTAAGCTTGGGGGAGTTGATATGTCCATTTTGCATCATGCTTTTATATCAATATTTATTGCATTATGGGCTGTTATTACACATCATCTCACAAATAGTTATGCCTATTCTCTCTTATTTTACAAGGTTTACATAAAGAGGGAGAATGCCGGCAGCTGGGATTCTGGGCTGGAAAAGGAGCAAATATTAGAGACCTATTCTGCACATCTCCAAAAGTCCCGAAACTTCACGGAAGACATTTTCAGAATATATAAAAAATACTGAGCGCAAGAAGTTCACCAGGGGGGCACACCCTGCTCACGAGGGTGGGGGGCGCACCCCCTACCTCTTGGGCCCCTTGGTGGCCCCCCGATGGCCATCTTCTACTATATGGAGTCTTTCGATGAGAAAAAAATCGAAAGCGATCTCCTCGGATGAAACTCCACCGCCACGAGGCGGAACCTTGGCGGATCCAATCTAAGGCTCCGGCAGAGCTGTTCTGACGGGGAAACTTCCCTCCGGGAGGGGGAAATCATCGCCATCGTCATCACCAACACTCCTCTCATCGGGAGAGGGCAATCTCCATCAACATCTTCACCAGCACCATGTCCTCTCAAAACCCTAGTTCATCTCTTGTATCCAATTCTTGTCTCCAAGTCCGGGATTGGTACTAGTAGGTTGCTAGTAGTGTTAATTACTCCTTGTAGTTGATGCTAGTTGGTTTATTTGGTGGAAGATCATATGTTCAGATCATATATGCATATTAATACCCCTCTGATTATGAACATGAATATGCTTTGTGAGTAGTTACGTTTGTTCCTGAGGACATGGGAGAAGTCTTGATATTAGTAGTCATGTGAATTTGGTATTCGTTCGATATTTCGATGAGATGTATGTTGTCTCTCCTCTAGTGGTGTTATGTGAATGTCGACTACATGACACTTCACCATTATTTGGGCCTAGAGGAAGGCATTGGGAAGTAATAAGTAGATGATGGGTTGCTAGAGTGACAGAAGCTTAAACCCTAGTTTATGCGTTGCTTCGTAAGGGGCTGATTTGGATCCATATGTTTCATGCTATGGTTAGGTTTACCTTAATACTTTTGCTGTAGTTGCGGATGCTTGCAATAGAGGTTAATCTTAAGTGGGATGCTTGTCCAAGTAAGGACAGTACACAAGCACCGGTCCACCCACATACCAAATTATCAAAGTACCGAATGCGAATCATATGAACGTGATGAAAACTAGCTTGACGATATTCCCATGTGTCCTCGGGAGCGCTTTTCTCTATATAAGAGTTTGTCTAGGCTTGTCCTTTGCTACAAAAAGGATTGGGCCACCTTGCTGCACTTTATTTACTTTTGTTACTTGTTGCTCGTTACAAATTATCCTATCACAAAACTATCTGTTACCACTTATTTTAGTACTTGCGGAGAATACCTTGCTGGAAACCGCTTATCATTTCCTTCTGCTCCTCGTTGGGTTCGACACTCTTACTTATCGAAAGGACTACGATAGATCCCCTATACTTCTGGGTCATCATGAATCCACCTGCAGGGTCTTGGGATTGTTTGGAACGACACTCTGAGAGGGGCGGTGAGTCGACCTCTTCGCTGCTGCCCGAGTCGTCACTGTCATCTTCACTATCATCTCTGGATTACCAGTCGACGCTTTCGTCTGCGCTCTCCTCTCCCTCCTGGAGTTTTTCCCCGTTTGGTATCGAGTACATCTTGGTATAAATCAGCAAGGCACAAGTCAACAAGAGTCAATCAGATTCAAGAGCAATTGCAGATCAAAAGAATAAAGCACTCGGTATTTTGAGCCTGACCTCTTCCGTCTCGTGGTTGGTGTTGTATGGCTGAACACTCCTGGACCCCCTAGGGTTATCCTTGTTTCTGGTGATTCTTTGCATCCACTGAGCCACCGTCTCCTCGGCGACCTCCTCTGGGCGGACCCGAGTGGTGTCTCCAGGGCTTGAGTACATCCACATCTTGTGGTCTCAGGCTTTGAGAGGCTGGATGCGTCGACTGAGGAACACCTCCAACAGATCCATGCCAGTCACACCCTCCCGGACTAAGTTAACAACCTGGTCAACTAAAAGAGACACCTCGCCTTTCTCCTCTAGGGTCACAGTCAATGAAGAAGGTTGGCAAAGTCGCTCCATAGTGAAAGGGGGGAGACCGGTTGACTGACCAGGAGTCGGGACGTCTTTGCAATAGAACCAGGTCGACTGCCATCCCTGAACTGACTCGGGAAGGGTCATGGAAGGAAAAGTCCTCCTACCCATAGTTTGAATTCCTAAACCCCCACACATCTAGATCACATGCGTGTTCTCATCAGTCAGATGTGCCTTCTTCACCGACTGAGAGCGGCAAGTGAATATGTGTTTGAACAGACCCCAGTGTGGTTGACAGCCCAAGAATTTTCACACAACGAGATGAAAGCAGCAAGATACGTGATTGTGTTGGGGTGAAATGATGAATCTAAGCATCGAAAAAGTTCAGGAAACCCCTAAAGAACGGATGTGGAGGAAGAGAAAGACCTTGGTCGACATGAGTAGTGAGGAGGGCATGCTCACCGTCGCGCTGATGGGGCTCGGATTCCCCCTCCGGCAACCTCCAAGGTTTGTCAGCAATCATACCGTCCTCAACGAGTCTCTCCAGATCTTCCTGCTCGACGGTGGAGCGGATCCAATCCCCCTGGATCCAACCAGGCAGCAGACCGTACCGCGACGCCGTCCCCCGAGCAGTCTTCTTGCCTTTCGATGTCGTCGTCACCTTCTTCGCGTGCTCCAAGGCCGCCGTCTTGTCCTTCACCATTGTGGCGGAGTGCGCACGGGCTAAGCGAGGACGTCGAGAACAGAGGAGGGCACGGTGGGGAAGCAGAGGAAGGTGAGAGATAATGAGGCGTACTGTGCTTTGCATCGGCTTTGACGCCTTTTATTGGTCTGCTGCCGAGTGGCTGACCCGTGGGCCCGAGCAATCCTGTCATATCCTGCAACAGTCGCTCACCTGATACGTGGCGACAAAGGCGGCAGGGAGATCGAGGCGCCCATGTCTACCCGCTCCGATTACCACGGCACGCTCCGTCCCGCGCGCTTCTCCAATATTTCGAATCCCGTGAGATCCGAGAACTGCAAAGCAACCAATCACGCCAAAGATTTTGCACCATAACAACACTTGAAGATTATCAACATAATTCACTCGATGACCTCTGAATTGATCAAGGCGACTGAAACAAGGTTGAAGCTTCAGCATGATTTTCAGACTCCAATGAAATACCTCCAAAGCATGGAATCAAGTCGGAACCAACTTCAACCCTTTTTCACTCAGACCTCATCCATTCAGGGGCTAATGATGATGACATATACCTAGGGTAGGGTCATAGGCCTGACCTAGACACCCCACCCAAGGACACTGCCCTAGAGTCAAAGACATTCAAATTACAACTGAAGATACCGACTGAAATCGCCTTGGAGTGCAGTCCACTTGACCAGATAAACCACTCGGATATCACAATTCCACTCGACCAAGATAGAGTCATTCGACCATCCGAAGAATCACTCGGAGTATGCTACCTCTTGAGAACTGCGTTGGTTTTCCCTTGAAGAGGAAAGGGTGATGCAGCAAAGTAGCGTAAGTATTTCCCTCAGTTTTTGAGAACCAAGGTATCAATCCAGTAGGAGACTACAAGCAAGTCCCTCATACCTACACAAACAAATAAGAACCTCGCAACCAACGTGATAAAGGGGGTTGTCAATCCTTTACGGTCACTTACGAGAGTGAGATATGATAGAGATAATAATAATAAGATAAATATTTTTGGTATTTTTATGATATAGATTGAAAGTAAAGATTGCAAAATAAAAGAGATTGGAAACTTATATGATAAAAGATAGACCCCGGGGCCATAGGTTTCACTAGTGGCTTCTCTCAAGATAGCATAAGTATTACGGTGGGTGAACAAATTACTGTCAAGCAATTGATAGAAAATTGCATAATTATGAGAATATCTAGGCATGATCATCTATATAGGCATCACGTCCGCGACAAGCAGACCGAAACGATTCTGCATCTACTACTATTACTCCACACATCGACCGCTATCCAGCATGCATCTAGAATATTAAGTTCATAAGAACATAGTAACACATTAGGCAAGATGACATGATGTAGAGGGATAAACTCAAGCAATATGATATAAACCCCATCTTTTTTATCCTCGATGGCAACAATACAATACGTGCCTTGCTGCCCCTGCTGTCACTGGGAAAGGACACCACAAGATTGAACCCAAGCTAAGCACTTCTCCCATTGCAAGAAATATCAATCTAGTAGGCCAAACCAAACTGATAATTCGAAGAGACTTGAAAAGATAACCAATCATACATAAAAGATTTCAGAGAAGGATCAAATATTGTTCATAGATAAACTTGATCATAAACCCACAATTCATCTGATCTCGACAAACACGCCGCAAAAAGAGTTACATCAAATAGATCTCCAAGAAGATCGAGGAGAACATTGTATTGAGATCCAAAGAGAGAGAAGAAGCCATCTAGCTAACAACTATGGACCTGAAGGTCTGTGGTAAACTACTCACACATCATCGGAGAGGCTATGGTGTTGATGTAGAAGCCCTACATGATCGATTCCCCCTCCGGTGGAGCTCTGGAAAAGGTCCCAAGATGGGATCTCTTGGGTACAGAAGGTTGCGGCGGTGGAAATAGGGTTTCGTGGTGCTCTTGGATGTTTTCGGGGTATATGGATATATATATAGGAGGAAGAAGTAGGTCGGTGGAGCTGCGAGGGGCCCATGAGGGTGGGGGGCATGCCCAGGGGGCAAGCGCGCCCTCCTGTCTTGTGGCCACCTCGTTTCTTTCTTGACATCTACTCCAAGTCCCCTAGATCACGTTTATTCCAAAAACAACTCTCTCGAAGGTTTCATTCCGTTTGGATTCCGTTTGATATTCCTTTTCTGTGAAACACTGAAATAGGCAAAAAACAGCAATTTGCACTGGCCTTGGGTTAGTAGGTTAGTCCCAAAAATAATATAAAAGTGGGTATAAATAAGCCCATTAACATCCAAAATAGATAATATAATAGCATGGAACAATAAAAAATTATAGATACGTTGGAGACGTATCAGAGTCAGGAAGATCAAGTCAATCAGATGGACGGCCAGGCATTCACTCTTAGTCTTAGAGGTCATTTATAGTCCTTTATAGCTAGCTTTACTAGTAACACCTTGTCTTAACGTACATTGAACCCTGTGTAACTGAGGGCTGGAGGGGCCTGGCGCACTCTATATAAGCCACCCTCCTTCTATGGCATAAGAGTTCGCATCCCCTGTTAGTTTCACGCATAATCCAGTCGACCAAGCTTCCGGGCACCGAAACGTAGGGCTATTACTTCTTCTGAGAAGGGCCTGAACTCGTAAATCTTGCGTGCACAACCTTGTTGTAGCTAGGGCCTTGCCTCCTCCTACGTACCCCCTATTCTTACTGTCAGACTTGCTCCCACGACTTGCGCCTCTTCTCAAACTAGACGATGTTTTTTACCATGGCATATATGTGCCATGTCATGAAACCATGCCAAGTTTCATGTTTTTTGGGTGAGTTTTTTTACTGGGATTTAAAAATCGAGATTCTCAATGTTATGACGACAAGTTTGTAATTCATTCCCATTCCTTAAATGAGACCTAAACATGCACCCAATGACACATGTACGATTTCCCACCCATTTTGCTTCACTGGAGCATGTGCTTGTAGTTCAAATTTGAATTATGGACTACATTAAATGCTAGAAAACTTAGTATAGTAATATATACAATGGCCAAACGAACCCTGAACAGTTTCAAATTTCAGCCTGACACTCATGTTATTCTATGTTGCCTGTAGAAAACTAAGTTCAAGGTGAGGAGAGGCAGTGATTATTGTTTCGCACGCAAGAGGGGCATGTTTCCCTATTGGAACCACGAGGGTTGTGGCAGGCTCCAATTTGTAAGAGGCTTGTAATATAGCTTCACCCAAATTGGACAATTATATGTACCATATAGTGACAAACCAGAAAAGGTAATTCATGATTTCCTGCTGAGTTTTGGATTTAAACGAGATTTAAAAACAGAGATTCGAAATGTTTGTGCAATACAAAAGGAAATGGCGACAATGGTTGACAATTCAGTTCCCGCAAAAATCCCTCGTAAACTAACCAAATAGGATATACATGGTATGTTTCTAGCATGTTTTTGGTGGCAACGACATTAGTATCTGATAGTTCTGATAATTAGAATTATGGACATTAAATAGCCAATAAACAGACAAATAATGTGAAATATAAAAAGGCAACCAACAAAACACCATAAATGAATAAATATTTAAAAGATAACAAAAAACGCCGGTAG
This sequence comes from Triticum urartu, assembly GCF_003073215.2. Classification (NCBI taxonomy): domain Eukaryota; kingdom Viridiplantae; phylum Streptophyta; class Magnoliopsida; order Poales; family Poaceae; genus Triticum; species Triticum urartu. Next base: position 103,726,613 of record NC_053022.1, read on the forward strand.
AATCTCCCGTTGGTTATTATCAGTTTTGATGTCGTAAGAAGCAAAGAATACATCAAATAAGAGGCCATAAACAAGAAGGGAGCAGGATTAATCTAAGGATTAGTGCCTATCTAATCAACTTCACTTAAAGTCGACCCCAAACACTCACTTCCAACCACCAAGGATAAATACCACTACAGGAAACACTCACAGCACTCAAGAATTACAGTAGGACAATAACAAAATCTACGCATTGTTTTTAACATCCCCATGACTACATAAGTGCATGAAACAAGAGGAATGATCAGAAGCAAACAAACCCACGACACAGAAGAAACACAGAGACCCACATTTGTGATTTATGGTGGCGACCATGTTTATCGGTTTTGGTGATTAACCAAACGATAGAGACATAAAATTCGAGAGCAGACACAAGAAATGAAGCCAGGACATACATAACATAGTAAAAAGGATGTACAATCTTTCGAGATCCAGGACACTGGTACAGTTGTAATTCATTCACATTCCTGGCAGGGGACCTAAACATGCACCCAAGCGACACATGTATTATTTTTCTATCCATTTTGGTGAACTGGAGCATGTATTTGTAGTTCAAATTTGAATTATGGACATTAAACTTAGGAAACTCAATTAGTGTATAAAAGGCCAAACGGACCCTGAATAAGTTTAAATTTCAGCACGGATATCATGTCGTTCCATGTTGCCCGTGGAAGAAAATACAAGGCGAAAAGAGGCAGTGATTACATTTCGCCCACAAGGGGAACACGTTTCCCTATCGGAACCACGAGGCTTCTTTGAGAGAAGCTCCGGTTTGTAAGAGGCTTGTAATAAAACTTGCGCCAAAATGGACGAAAAAAATTCCTCGACATATATGTGCCATGTCAACACCATGCCAGGTTTCATGATTTTCGTAGTTTTGGATTTACGGGGATTTAAAAACCGAGATTCTTCTCACGAAATGTTTTCAAATTGCACACGGTTCACTCACGAAAGCTTGTGCCTACCAAACCATGGCCGAAGCCCTCCCTGTCGGAGATCTTTGGTTGTTGGAAATATGCCCTAGAGGCAATAATAAATTAGTTATTATTATATTTCCTTGTTCATGATAATCGTTTATTATCCATGCTAGAATTGTATTGATAGGAAACTCAGATACATGTGTGGATACATAGACAACACCATGTCCCTAGTAAGCCTCTAGTTGACTAGCTCGTTGATCAATAGATGGTTATGTTTCCTGACCATGGACATTGGATGTCATTGATAACGGGATCACATCATTAGGAGAATGATGTGATGGACAAGACCCAATCCTAAGCCTAGCACAAGATCGTGTAGTTCGTATGCTAAAGCTTTTCTAATGTCAAGTATCATTTCCTTAGACCATGAGATTGTGCAACTCCCGGATACCGTAGGAAGTGCTTTGGGTGTGCCAAACGTCACAACGTAACTGGGTGGCTATAAAGGTACACTACAGGTATCTCCGAAAGTGTCTGTTGGGTTGGCACGAATCGAGACTGGGATTTGTCACTCCGTGTAACGGAGAGGTATCTCTGGGCCCACTCGGTAGGACATCATCATAATGTGCACAATGTGATCAAGGAGTTGATCACGGGATGATGTGTTACGGAACGAGTAAAGAGACTTGCCGGTAACGAGATTGAACAAGGTATCGGATACCGACGATCGAATCTCGGGCAAGTACAATACCGCTAGACAAAGGGAATTGAATACGGGATTGATCGAATCCTCGACATCGTGGTTCATCCGATGAGATCATCGTGGAACATGTGGGAACCAACATGGGTATCCAGATCCCGCTGTTGGTTATTGACCGGAGAACGTCTCGGTCATGTCTGCATGGTTCCCGAACCCGTAGGGTCTACACACTTAAGGTTCGTGACGCTAGGGTTATAGAGATTGTATGCGGTAACCCGAAAGTTGTTCGGAGTCCCGGATGAGATCCCGGATGTCACGAGGAGTTCCGGAATGGTCCTGGAGGTAAAGATTTATATATGGGAAGTCTTGTTTTGGTCGCGAAAAGTTTCGCGCATTATCGGTATTGTACCGGGAGTGCCGAAAGGGGTCCGGGGGTCCACCAAGGGGGTCCACCTGCCCCGGGGGCCACATGGGCTGTAGGGGTGTGCGCCTTGGCCTATATGGGCCAAGGGCACCAGCCCCAAGAGGCCCATGCGCCAAGAGATAAGGGAAAGGAAGAGTCCTAAAGGGGGAAGGCACCTCCTAGGTGCCTTGGGGAGGATGGACTCCTCCCTGGCCGCACCCTTCCTTGGAGGAAGGGCCAAGGCTGCGCCCCCCCTCTCCCTTGGCCCTATATATAGTGGGGGGAAGGGAGGGCACCACCTAAGCCCTGGCGCCTCCCTCTCCCTCCCATGACACATCTCCCTCCTCCCGCAGCGCTTGGCGAAGCCCTGTTGGAATCCCGCTACTTCCACCACCACGCCGTCGTGCTGCTGGATCTCCATCAACCTCTCCTCCCCCCTTGCTGGATCAAGAAGGAGGAGACGTCGCTGCTCCGTACGTGTGTTGAACGCGGAGGTGCCGTCCGTTCGGCGCTAGGATCATCGGTGATTTGGATCACGACGAGTACGACTCCATCAACCCCGTTCTCTTGAACGCTTCCGCACGCGATCTACAAGGGTATGTAGATCCACTCCTCCCTCGTTGCTAGATGACTCCATAGATTAGATCTTGGTGACACGTAGGAAAATTTTGAATTTATGCTACGTTCCCCAACAGTGGCATCATGCGCTAGGTCTATGCGTAGTTTCTATGCACGAGTAGAACACATAGTAGTTGTGGGCGTTGATATTGTTCAATATGCTTACCGTTACTAGTCCAATCTTGATTCGGTGGCATTGTGGGATGAAGCGGCCCGGACCGACCTTACACGTACTCTTACGTGAGACTGGTTCCACCAACTGACATGCACTAGTTGCATAAGGTGGCTAGCGGGTGTATGTCTCTCCCACTTTAGTCGGATCAGATTCGATGAAAAGGGTCCTTATGAAGGGTAAATAGCAATTGGCATATCACGTTGTGGTTTTTTAGTAGGTAAGAAACGTTCTTGCTAGAAACCCATAGCAGCCACGTAAAACATGCAAACAACAATTAGAGGACGTCTAACTTGTTTTTGCAGGGTATGCTATGCGATGTGATATGGCCAAGAAGAATGTGATGAATGATATGTGATGTATGAGATTGATCATGTTCTTGTAATAGGAATCACGACTTGCATGTCGATGAGTATGACAACCGGCAGGAGCCATAGGAGTTGTCTTTATTTATTTATGACCTGCGTGTCAACATAAACGTCATGTAATTACTTTACTTTATTGATAACCGTTAGCTGTAGTAGTAGAAGTAATAGTTGGCGAGACAACTTCATGAAGACACGATGATGGAGATCATGATGATGGAGATCATGGTGTCATGCCGGTGACGATAATGATCATGGAGCCCCGAAGATGGAGATCAAAAGGAGCAATATGATATTGGCCATATCATGTCACTATTTGATTGCATGTGATGTTTATCATGTTTTTGCATCTTGTTTACTTAGAACGACGGTAGTAAATAAGATGATCCCTCATAATAATTTCAAGAAAGTGTTCCCCCTAACTGTGCACCGTTGCGACAGTTCGTTGTTTCGAAGCACCACGTGATGATCGGGTGTTAGATTCTAACGTTCACATACAGCGGGTGTAAGACAGATTTACACACGTGAAACACTTAGGTTGACTTGACGAGCCTAGCATGTACAGACATGGCCTCGGAACACAAGAGACCGAAAGTTCGAACATGAGTCGTATAGAAGATACGATCAACATGAAGATGTTCACCGATGTTGACTAGTCCGTCTCACGTGATGATCGGACACGGCCTAGTTGACTCGGATCATGTAATCACTTAGATGACTAGAGGGATGTCTATCTGAGTGGGAGTTCATAAGATGAACTTAATTATCCTGAACATAGTCAAAAGGTCTTCGCAAATTATGTCGTAGCTCGCGCTTCAGTTCTACTGTTTAGATATGTTCCTAGAGAAAATTTAGTTGAAAGTTGATAGTAGCAATTATGCGGACTAGGTCCGTAAACTGAGGATTGTCCTCATTGCTTCATAGAAGGCTTATGTCCTTAATGCACCGCTCAGTGTGCTGAACCTCGAACGTCGTCTGTGGATGTTGCGAACATCTGACATACACATTTTGATGACTATGATAGTTCAGTGATGTAAATGGTTTAGAAGTTGAGGCACCGAAGACGTTTTGAAACGTCGCGAAACATATGAGATGTTTCGAGGGCTGAAATTGGGATTTCAGGCTCGTGCCCACGTCAAGAGGTATAAGACCTCCGACGATTTTCTAGCCTGCAAACTAAGGGAGAAAAGCTCAATTGTTGAGCTTGTGCTCAGATTGTCTGAGTACAACAATCATTTGAATCGAGTGGGAGTTGATCTTCCAGATGAGATAGTGATGTTTCTCCGAAGTCATTACCACCAAGCTGCTAGAGCTTCGTGATGAACTATAATATATCAGGGACATATATGATGATCCTTGAGATATTCGCGATGTTTGACACCACAAAAGTAGAAATCAAGAAGGAGCATCAATTGTTGATGGTTGGTGAAACCACTAGTTTCAAGAAGGGCAAGGGCACGAAGGGATACTTCATGAAACGGCAATTCAGCTGCTGCTCTAGTGAAGAAACCCAAGGTTGAACCCAAACCCGAGACTAAGTGCTTCTGTAATAAGGGGAACAGCCACTGGAGCAGAATTACCCTAGATACTTGGTAGATGAGAAGGCTGGCAAGGTCGGTAGAAGTATATTGGATATACATTGTGTTAATGTGTACTTTACTAGTACTCCTAGTAGCACCAGGGTATTAGATACCGGTTCGGTTGCTAAGTGTTAGTAACTCGAAATAAAAGCTAGAATAAACGGAGACTAGCTAAAGGTGAGCTGACGATATGTGTTGGAAGTGTTTCCAAGCTTGATGATCAAGTATCTGCACGCTCCCTCTACCATCGAGATTGGTGTTTGCGTTGAGCATGGACATGATTGGATTATGTCTATCGCAATCCTTATTCATTTAAGGAGAATAATGGTTACTCTGTTTATTTGAATAATACCTTCAATGGTCTTGCACCTAAAATGAATGGTTTATTGAATCTCGATCGTAGTGATACACATGTTCATGCCAAAAGATATAAGATAGTAATGATAGTACCACCTACTTGTGGCACTGCCACTTAAGTCATATCGGTATAAAACGCATGAAGAAGCTCCATGTTGATGGATCTTTGGACTCACTCATTTTTGAAAGGATTGAGACATGCGAACCATGTCTATTGGTGTATGCATGAAGAAACTCCATAATGGATCGTTTGGACTCACTTGATTTTGAATCACTTGAGCATGCAAATCATACCACATGGGCAAGATGACTGAAAGCCTCGTTTCAGTAAAATGGAACTAGAAAGCAACTTGTTGGAAGAATACATTTTGATGTGTGCAGTCCAATGAGTGCTGAGGCGTGTAGTGGATATCGTTATGTTCTTACTTCACAGATGATTTGAGTAGATGTTGAGTACATTTACTTGATAAATCACGAGTCTGAATTATTGAAAGGTTCAAGTAATTTCAGGGTGAAGTTGAAAGATCGTCGTGACAAGAGGATAAAATATCTATGATATGATCATAGAGATGAATATCTGAATTACGAGTTTGGCACAGAATTAAGACATTGTGGAAATAGTTTCACAACTAATACAGCCTGGAGCACCATAGTGTGATGGTGTGTCCGAACATCATAACTGCACCCTATTGGATATGATGCATACCATGATGTCTCTTATCGAATTACCACGATAGTTTATGGGTTAGGCATTAAAGACAACCACATTCACTTTAAATAGGGCACCACGGAATTCCGATGAGATGACACCATATGAACTATGGTTTAGAGAAACCTAAGCTGTCATTTCTTAAAAGTTTTTGGCTGCGACGCTTATGTGAAAAAAGTTTCAGGCTGATAAGCTCGAACCCAAAGCGGATAAATGCATCTTCATAGGACACCCAAAACATTTGGGTATACCTCCTGTCTCAGATCCGAAAGCAATAAGGGATTGTTTCTAGAATCGGTTCCTTTCTCGAGGAAAAGTTTCTCTCGAAAGAATTGAGTGGGAGGATGGTGGAGACTTGATAAGGTTGTTGAACCGTCTCTTCAACTAGTGTGTGGCAGGGCACAGGAAGTTGTTCCTGTGGCACCTACACCAATTGAAGTGGAAGCTTATGATAGTGATCATGAAACTTCAGATCAAGTCACTACCAAACCTCGTGGGATGACAAGGATGCGTACTACTTCAGAGTGGTACGTAATCCTGTCTTGTAAGTCATGTTGCTAGACAACAATGAACCTACGAGCTATGGAGAAGCGATGGTGGGCCTAGATTCCAAAATGGCTCGAGGCCATATAATCCGAGAGAGGATCCATATATGAAAACAAAGTGTAGACTTTGGGAGAACTACTTGATGGTCGTAAGGCTGTTAGGTACATATGGATTTTAAAAGGAAGACGGACAATGATGGTAGGTATCACCATTAAGAAAGCTCGACTTGTCGTTAAGATGTTTTCCGACAAGTTCAAGGAGTTTACTGCGATGAGACTTTCTCACTCGTAGCGATGCTAAGAGTCTGTTGGAATTATATTTGCGATTACTGCATTATTTATGAAATCTTACAGATAGGATGTCAAAACCATTGTTTCCTCGACGATTTTTGAGGAAAGGTTGTATGTGATACAACCGGAAGGTTTTGTTAATCCTGAAAGATGCTAATAAGTATGCAAAGCTCCAGCAATCCTTCTAAGGACTGGAGTAAGCATCTCGGAGTTGGAATGTATGCTTTGATGAGATGATCAAAGATTTTGGGTGTATACAAAGTTTATGAGAAACTTGTATTTCCAAAGAAGTGAGTGGGAGCACTATAGAATTTCTGATGAGTATATGTTGTTGACATATTGTGGATCAGAAATGACGTAGAATTTCTGGAAAGCATATAGGGTCATTTGAAAGGTGTTTTTCAATGGAAAGCCTGGATTAAGCTACTTGAACATTGAGCATCAAGATCTATAAGGATAGATCAAAATTCTTAATGCTACTTTCAAATGAGCACATACCTTGACATGATCTTGAAGGTGTTCAAGATGGATCAGTCAAAGAAGGAGTTCTTGCCTGAGTTGTAAGGTATGAAGTTAAGACTTAAAGCTCGACCACGGCAGAAGAAAGAGGAAGGACGAAGGTCATCCCCTATGCTTTTGTCATAGGCTCTACAGTATGCTATGCTGTGTACCGCACCTGATGTGTGCCTTGCCACATATCTGGCAAGAGGGTACAAAGGTAATCTAGGAGTAGATCACCAGATAGCGGTCTAAATTATCCTTAGAGGAATAAGGATATGTTTCTCGGTTATGGAGGTGATAAAGAGTTCGACGTAAAGAGTTACGTCGATGCAAGCTTAAAACCTATCCGGATAGCTCTGAGTAGAGATACCGGATACGTATAATGGAGCAACAATTTAGAATAGCTCTAAGTAGAACAGTTATTTGAAATGGCTCCAAATATAGCGTAGTAGCTGCATCTACAAGATGACATAGAGATTTGCGAAGTACATACGGATCTGAAAGATTCAGACCCGTTGACTATAACATCTCTCACAAGCATAACATGTTCAAACCCAGAACTCATCGAGTGTTAATCACATGGTAATGTGAACTAGATTATTGACTCTAGTAAACTCTTTGGGTGTTAGTCACATGGGGATGTGACCTTGAGTGTTAATCACATATCGATGTGAACTGGATTATTGACTCTAGTGCAAGTGGGAGACTGTTGGAAATATGCCCTAGAGGCAATAATAAATTGGTTATTATTATACTTCCTTGTTCATGATAATCGTTTATTATCCATGCTAGAATTGTATTGATAGGAAACTCAAATACATGTGTGGATACATAGACAACACCATGTCCCTAGTAAGCCTCTAGTTGACTAGCTCGTTGATCAATAGATGGTCATGGTTTCCTGACCATGGACATTGGATGTCGTTGATAACGGGATCACATCATTAGGAGAATGATGTGATGGACAAGACCCAATCCTAAGCCTAGCACAAGATCATATAGTTCGTATGCTAAAGCTTTTCTAATGTCAAGTATCGTTTCCTTAGACCATGAGATTGTGCAACTCCCGGATACTGTAGGAGTGCTTTGGGTGTGCCAAACGTCACAACGTAACTGGGTGGCTATAAAGGTACACTACAGGTATCTCCGAAAGTGTCTGTTGGGTTGGCACGAATCGAGACTGGGATTTGTCACTCCGTGTAAACGGAGAGGTATCTCTGGGCCCACTCGGTAGGACATCATCATAATGTGCACAATGTGATCAAGGAGTTGATCACGGGATGATGTGTTACGGAACGAGTAAAGAGACTTGCCGGTAACGAGATTGAACAAGGTATCGGATACCGACGATCGAATCTCGGGCAAGTACAATACCGCTAGACAAAGGGAATTGAATACGGGATTGATCGAATCCTCGACATCGTGGTTCATCCGATGAGATCATCGTGGAACATGTGGGAACCAACATGGGTATCCAGATCCCGCTGTTTGTTATTGACCGGAGAACGTCTCGGTCATGTCTGCATGGTTCCCGAACCCGTAGGGTCTACACACTTAAGGTTCGGTAATGCTAGGGTTATAGAGATATTAGTATGCGGTAACCCGAAAGTTGTTCGGAGTCCCGGATGAGATCCCGGACGTCATGAGGAGTTCCGGAATGGTCTGGAGGTAAAGATTTATATATGGGAAGTCTTGTTTTGGTCGCCGAAAAAGTTTCGCGCATTATCGGTATTGTACCGGGAGTGCCGAAAGGGGGTCCGGGGGTCCACCAAGGGGGTCCACCTGCCCCGGGGGGCCACATGGGCTGTAGGGGTGTGCGCCTTGGCCTATATGGGCCAAGGGCACCAGCCCCAAGAGGCCCATGCGCCAAGAGATAAGGGAAAGAAAGAGTCCTAAAGGGGGAAGGCACCTCCTAGGTGCCTTGGGGAGGATGGACTCCTCCCTGGCCGCACCCTTCCTTGGAGGAAGGGCCAAGGATGCCCCCCCTCTCCCTTGGCCCTATATATAGTGGGGGGAAGGGAGGGCAGCCGCACCTAAGCCCTGGCGCCTCCCTCTCCCTCCCATGACACATCTTCCTCCTCCCGCAGCGCTTGGCGAAGCCCTGTTGGAATCCCGCTACTTCCACCACCACGCCGTCGTGCTGCTGGATCTCCATCAACCTCTCCTCCCCCCTTGCTGGATCAAGAAGGAGGAGACTTCGCTGCTCCATACATGTGTTGAACGCGGAGGTGCCGTCCGTTCGGCGCTAGGATCATCGGTGATTTGGATCACGACGAGTACGACTCCATCAACCCCATTCTCTTGAACGCTTCCGCACGCGATCTACAAGTGTATGTAGATCCACTCCTCCCTCGTTGCTAGATGACTCCATAGATAGATCTTGGTGACACGTAGGAAAATTTTGAATTTATGCTACGTTCCCCAACACATTCTGATTGGCCAGAACCCAAACCCCACGAATCGTACGTGTGCACCGTTGGATGCTCCCAGATCAAACAGCAACCCTGAGCCCTTTCGATAGCACATGCAATACATGGGTAAGCACTATGTGCATGCATTGTGCTTGCTCACGCTTCCTTCTCTACTAGGTTTTCTAAACAAGCTACTATTTCTATCCACTCCTCTCATCGGTTTCCCGCCTCTTCTCCCATCGTTTTCCCGCTACCAGTGTCAATGCTCATTGAAGGGTAGCGGCGACACACCGGCCATGTGAATATCCCACACAGTTTCTAAAAGCACAAATGTGTGTGATAGGAGGGAGTAGGTCCCATAGGGCGACCAGCGTGAAACACCTTAATGGCAAGGAGGCAATTCTTATCAGCAAGGGGCGGCTTCCCATCCTCTAGCCTAGTCGAATAGAACACATAAGTTAAGCATGCTCGTGCTGGAGTAGTCCAAGGATGGGTGACCTGGTGGGAACTTGCATATCTCAAGCTTCATTTAAATGCCATGCCACGGTCATTATAGAGATATATTATATCTGTATAGTGACCTATCATGGCAATTATATACACCTTGGGATCCTTGTTTTGCTAATTTGTAGATTATGTTTTTATGGGTTATTTTGTGCTCTAAAAAATTAAAGAATGATTGACTTGACCTGTCATGGCGATTATATAAACCTACTATGTTTTTATGGGTTATTTTTTGCTCTAAAAAATTAAAGAATGATTGACTTGACCTGTCATGGCGATTATATAAACCTTTTCAGGTTGCATGTAGGGTATAGGGGGCAGGGTGTTCTTCCCGAGCATGCCTCCCTTGTGCGGCTTATAGACGTGGCACATATCTGTGGCCTCCCCGAGGTATATATACTATCCTTTGCCGACAATTAGGGGGGCCCACACAATCAATCCCTTTGACCCAACAATGAGAAGGGTTTGACCATGATGGTTTCCTATTGATACTAGTAAGGTACACGTGCATTGCACGCATGAGATTTGGTAACCAAATTATGAATAAATACCACACTATAGCATGTAAAATAAATACCACACTATAGCATGTAAGCTTTGAGTCATATATGCATGATGTAGATGTTCGTTTAATTCTTATAGTTCATCTCATCCAAAATCAATTAGTTTTATAAAAAAATTATTTTAAGATTCATGGAATTGTGCATTGTAAAGCATAAAGTAAAAAAGAAAAAGTGACAATTCATTTAGAAAAAAAGTTTGGGCAATTAACATATGGAAGATTCTAGAGAACAAAGGAGAAGTGCTTGTGTTTTGAGGTTTGTGCATTATGCTTAAGTTCAACCATGGAGTATTGTAGATTGTACGTGTGGCAGAATCTGGTGGAATATAGATGATATCCAATGGCCAGTAGTGCTCGGATTTCCCATCTCTGTACCGTCGGATTGGCTTCATCCAACAACCAACTTCCAAAGTTATTCGCACACTATATAGGGGTATAGATATAGATGTGTCCCATGCTAGACCAAATAAAGTTTGAGCGCATGCGTGGGAAGACCCCCTCCCCCCGCCGCCGCCTCGAAGTTGGGAAACTGACATCATACGTATTGAACCAGGCTTGGAGTCGGGTACGGTGTTCAGTTTGCAATGTAGTTGGTGGCCCATTGAAGTTGTGCATTTGGGATTTAAACACATCACACACCACCGTACCCATACATATTTTTGGGCCGCATGCAGTGTATATGGGGTCTTCTGATCGACCACGTCTCCCTTGTGCGGTTTTTCGTGACGACACGCATATATGTGGGCTCCTCGAGTATATATATATCATCCCTTTGACCGATAATGAGGGGTATGTGTTGGCCATGAATGGGTTCCTCCTAGTTCGTGTTAGGGCCGGTCATTGTCACATGTCACTCAACCAAAGCTCGAGCTCATGCGTTGTCAAGATTCCCTCCCACATGATCGGATTGCTGGGTTCGACCGACATCATACACTGCGTATCTCATCCTTAACTACCTTGCCTTCATGGTTGTTGTCTGTATCGAGAGGTAGGCAACACATCTAAATTGTACATTATTCTATATTGAAAACACACATCACCCCTTCCCAATGTACATCATTTTAGGCCGCATGCAAGAGGTGTTGGTTTTGTGGTCCCTCTCATGCGATTTTTATGATGGTTCAATCTATTGGCCCAAGCGGTTTATCTACAACAACAATTGTCGTTTGACCAAACGATAAATTCATTGGTCCGTCTTATGGTAGGTCATGGCGACATGTGTATGTATGACCAAAGTATCGATCATTACGTGCATCCGCCCCGCTAACACGAAGTGGGAGGTGGTAGGCCAAGCATCCTAGCTAGGTACGACATTATGTCATTATATATATATCCAAGGGTGCTTTAGGGTTTGCGAGGCAGGTGCCACCAAAGTTATGCATTGTGTATTTAAACTTTTAAACATCCCCAATATTCCTATATATATTTGGCCACTTCCAGGTGGTTCTTGACTTCTGGTCCCTCTCATCGATCTTCGACGACGTGCCCAACCGTGGGCCCGTGTGGTCCAAGTTGTGCATTGGAATTTTGAACATCACATACCACCCTTTTCACTCATATATATTTGGGCCACATGCTGGTGTGGTTGTCTTCTGACCCTCTCTAACTTTTTTGCTGCAAAGACTATGATGACGCTCAACGGACATGGGTATAATATCTAAACGTGTGTGATACAAGTGCGCTGTGAATGAGCACACCTACGCAAGCGCGAGCAAAGGTGGAGGTACTGGCTCAACCGTGTGCAATGCAAGTGTGTTGTAAAATCACCACGACCGCGCAAGCGCGAGCAAAGGGTGGAGGTACTGGCTTAACCGTGTGTGATGCAAGTACGTTGTAAAACTACCACCTGTGCAAGCTAAAGGCGGGTAAGTTTATTTGGAAATTACGACAAACCGTGTGCGATAGACTAGCTAGCTAGAAATGTAAATATAAACTACCCGCCTTCAGCGTTGCAAAAATCGGCGGTTCCGCGCCACTTTTCCTTATTATCATACACGCATATTGTTATTGGACCGTGCGCGATCTTGGGAACTCCCGCCCTACATCAATTCCTTTACCCAAATTTTAGTAGCCACCGTACTTCAACCGTCGCCCACACTCCTCCAGCACCGACCTTATAGTAAAATTGCAGTAGCCGAGGCATTTGAACAGTAGCCGCGGCGTATCCTCAAACACCCCCTCCCTCGTCCACCACCATCTCCACCCACCATTACTAAAATTTTCAGTAGCCGCGGCGTATCCTCAAACACCCCCTCCATAGTCCCCCATCTGCCCCCTCCCCCTCGAACCCTAGCTCGCCGCCGCCGATGGCGCCATCGCCAACCCTTGCCGGTCTGCCCGTTCCTCCTAGCTTAGATAATAAAGTTCAGGATACCCAACGATTTTACCGCCGCCCACTCCCTTGAGTTTTTGGATGAGGCCTGCAGTGTCCCTCCCCACCAGGTCCACATCCCCTGCTACAGAATGTCGCAGCCTAAGCTCGACCACGTATCCCGGGGAGCCCGACGAGCGTTCGAGCAAGAAGAAGTTTATCATCGCCTCTCAGGAGGATGTTGGCGAGGTGGCCGCCGTTCGCCCCAACCTATCGACCCCGGAGCAACACGTCGCCGGGGAAGCCGGCGAAGACGTTGACTATGTTGCCATGCCGAAGGCTTCATGTCAGCGGGCTAGCGTATTACTGTATCTCGGGAAAGATGGCTACGACATCAAGCTCGTCCACAGCGACGGCTTCACGCGGGCCATGTAACAGGTTAAGTGGTCCATCCCCAACCCCTCTGGTTCAACCGTCGTTGATCTCTTCGACGGCCCTGCCACTGATCTCCTCCGCCAAGCGGTCAAGGATTTGTGATCTTTATACGCCATTGAGCCCATTTTGTCATGTTTGAATGACACATGTTCTACGGCAGCGGCTTGGGATCCTCGGTTGCCAAGTCAGATCTCATCGACCACGACCACGAGCAGGGCACCGACAAAGGTTCTTCCAAGGTGAAACAACCCAGCTGTGACATCAGAGAGCACACCATGGGTCTGTGCTATTCCAACTGGATGGATCCCATCCATGAAATGTGAGGCAACATTCTATCAGCAAATCTTACCTTTTCTAGCTTGCCAACCCATACCCTTTGTTGTAGTAGCATTTGTCGTGTGGTGCTTTAACTGTGTCGTGTTTAATTATTTCAGTTATGCAAAAATGTAGTGTTCAATAGGGCTATGTGATGTTTAAGTATGAATTGTCCACTTCAGTTTCACGAATGGCTATATTTGGTTGTTTATAGTCAGTAGATGCCTTGTTTATCTGTATTTGGTTGTTAGGTTGGTTGGAGTGAGCATTTTTTCAGTTAACGAGCAGATGCCTTGTTTATATGTATTTGGTTCTTAGTTTGGTTGCTGTGAGCATTTGTCCAGTTATCAAGCAGATGCCTTGTTTATCTGTATTTGGTTGTTAGGTTGCTTTTTTAGCATTTGTCCAGTTATCAAGCAGATTCCTTGTTTATCTGTATCTGCTTGTTAGGTTGGTTGCAGTGAGCATTTGTCCAGTTTTCAAGCATATGCCCTATTTATCTATATTTGCTTATTAGGTTGGTTGCAGTGAGAATCTATCCAGTTTTCAATGACTATATTTGGTTGTTATAATGGTCATTTATGTCTTGTTTATTTCAATCATTCACAATCTGTTGTTCATTATGTGCAAGTCAGAACTGTGCCGCTCGACTACATCAATACCAGTTTGAATGGCTATATTTGGTTTCAGTTATTCCTGGTGTAGTTAACACATGCCCTTTATTTCAGTTTTACACATTTATCGAATGTGATGTTTAAGCATTACCTACATTCTATTCATTTTCAACAATACTAGTTTGAATTGCAATATTTGATGGCCGTTAAGCCTGCTGTCGGTAACATTGCCTTCCATTTTATATATTCTTTAACAACATGCTGAAACCAACACATTCAAACTATCATTTGGAGATGATGTTGTTTACCTTTGCTATATTTGTTTGATGTTAAGGTTGTTGTACTTATCATGCCTTTCCACTACTTATGCAGGACAACAACGGGAGTGGCCACCATTTTCCGCCGAGGTTAACTTCATCCCTCGGCTTGTACTCTCCCTGTCGTTCCATAATGTAGTGCATATAGATCTAGGCCTGGACACTTGTTAGCTTCTAATATTGACTTGTTGCTTGTAGGTATATATGCCCTTGGCAAGGATCCATGCATCGACCCTTTTTGCGTATGGGGCAATGAGATATTCATGAACAAGCATCAAGTGAGGAAACTAATAAGGATTATTAGCAAAAAGATACGAATGGTGGCAAGCAAATTATTTGTTTATGCTCTATCCAACACAACAGTGAGCTGTAGGATGGTAACTACAAACTCTGCAACCTTCTCTTTTTACTGCCCATAAAGGGTTGTTAGACAACAATGTCTGAATCTTTTTCATTCGCAGTGGTTCCCAAAGCAGTTCACTCAAGATTACCTCGCAAAGTACATGATTGGTGGACACACAATGAAGGTTAAAGTATTTCATCTAGACTACAATGAGCATCGAGAAGTCGTAATGGAGACAATGAACGATGGATGGGCAGCCATCACAAGGGGTTGGCCTAGAATCATGCGCGCATTACGCATGGAGGAGGGCGCAATATGGGCATTCTACTTCACCTTCTCCAGCAACCAAAACGTCTTTCACCTCTCTCTTTATAGTCTTTAGTACAACTGTGGTTCATCATTCTTTACTTGGTGCTTTTGTAGTTCTTCAGTATATGTATCTGTGCATCGAATTATGCATTGGTGATTGAACCTATATTTTTAATAAACATGGTTGGATATGAAATAAGTGATTGCCTACTTTCAAATTCAAAACATGTGATTTTTAAATTATGGATTAATTAGGGATTATACTGCACACGGTTTGCAAAAGAGAAACGTATGCGATAGATGTGGAGATCAGAAATGTTTCTAGGATCCACTACGTGTGCGATCAATCTCCACTGCACACACGACATCCTCTTGAAAACTGTTTGCGTTAGGCCACCTTGCACAAACATTTACCACATAAAAACTGTGCGTGATGGACAACCTTTGCCACACAGTTTCTTCTATGCATCGTGTGTGATGCATTCAATAATGCAAACGATAAAATTGTTAATATCATGTGCAATGGCAATGCTATCACAAACGATTTAACGGGGAAAATTGTGTGTGATGTACCTGTGAACGGAAATGTTTTCCTTGGAGCGACTGTGTGGGATGTACATACGAATGGAAACGTTTAGCGGGGACTGACTGTGTGGGATTTACTTGCGACCGGAAACAATTTTGCCTGTATAATTTTATTTTTTTAGCTCTACTATATGTATTTCCGTATTTGAGCGCTCGCCGGTCGCACATGACCTCATTTTGCTGAGAGTGTGTGCCAGAAGGGCATATTCCCTATGGTTTCTGGGTCGTGTGGGAAGGACCCCCCTATCACCGTCACTCACTTGGCAACGGTTCCGAACGCCGTCGTGGAAAGGGGTTAAAAACCGTTTGTATAGCACCGATGTGTACCAGTGCATGAGCTACTACCTTCATCCTGGTTTATTAGTCCCCTTTGTGATTTATATAAAATTTGACCAAAGATTTAACTAATAAAATATTAATGCATGTCAACAAAAATTATATCATTGGATTCGTATTTGAACATAGTTTTCAGTGATATTTTTGTGACATGCAAGAACATTTTATTAGAAACTAACTCTAACCTCTAGCTAAGTTAGAGTATCCAAACAGGATCCATTTGTTAGAGTTAGTATGAGCTAGTTTGGGCTGAAATAGCCCTAAAGTATCCAAACACGAGGGCTAGTTTGAGCTAGTTTCATCTAACCCACCCAAAAAAACTATCCCACCCAAGAGGTGCTAATTGGAGCTAGTTCTCCTAGTGCATTTATTGTCAATCTAACCCTGTCATACAAACACCTCTTTGGCTAGAGTTAGTTCAAGGTTAGTCATGAGCTAGAAACTAACTCTAACCTCTAGCTAAGTTAGAGTATCCAAACAGGGCCAATCACAAGTAGGCCAAGTAGATTATTCTATTCAAACCAAAATGTTAGCCAACCTCTATACTAAGCGTTGATGCTAGTAGTGTATAGTGCCAGCCTCTAAGGACTTAGAGGCAGCCTTAGAGGCAAAAAATCAACAAACTACGGATGCTCTAAAGTCACCTTACGAGAAACTGGACCCACTCACGGCACGCCTGTCGTGTTTGGTCCGCTTTTCAAAGCGCTTCCTATGGTCATATCACTATTATTTTTAGATTTAGAATGTTATTAGCATATCTCTAACATGTGGGAGCGAGTGTGAATGAAACCGACCTCAATCGATGGCAAAATCGCTTGCCAGACGCACTTCGACAGAGACGAGGAGCGAGAAGCGATACATGCTGGTGGATTACTAGAGCTGGGTGTTGCACGGAGGCTGAGAAATATGGTGATAGCATGTGCTGGGCATGTACGTATGATGTAACTACACAAAGGCTTGTCGTGTTTCGTACTCCTCAGGTCTAAATGTGTAGAAGATTTGGTTGATTCTATAGTAGTACTAAAAAGTTTAGCAACTAAAGCCTCCAATGCACCGATGCTAACATGAGGTGCTATGCACATTAAAAAGTTCAGCAACTAAAGCATCCAATGCACCGGTGCTAACATGAGGTGCTAAGAACATTAAAAAGTTTAGCAACTAAAGCCTCCAACGCATAAGTGCTAACATGAGGTGCTAAGCACATTAAAAGGTTTAGCAACTAAAGCCTCCAATGCATAGGTGCTTAAGTTGTTGTAGCTAAGCATCCTTCATTTAATGATTTAGCATTGGGAGGGGCCGAGTGCAGCGTTCCACTGCTCGGTTCCTTGGTCCTTCTCGGTCTTCAGAAATAGTTCTTCCTCCTTTTGCCGACACGTGGGACATCCAACATCCAGGTCGTGTCATGCAATAAAATTGTTGGTCTGATTGAGGGAGTCCTGGATTAGGGGGTCTCCGGACAGCTGGACTATATCCTTCGGCCGGACTATTGGACTATGAAGATACAAGATTGAAGACTTCGTCTCGTGTCCGGATGGGACTCTACTTGGCGTGGAAGGCAAGCTAGGCAATAAGGATATGGATATCTCCTCCTTTGTAACCGACCTTGTGTAACCCTAACCCTCTCCGGTGTCTATATAAACCGAAGGGTTTTAGTCCGTAGGATAACAATCACAACATACAATCATATCATAGGCTAGCTTCTAGGGTTTAGCCTCTCTGATCTCGTGGTAGATCTACTCTTGTACTACCCATATCATCAATATCAATCAAGTAGGACGTAGGATTTTACCTCCATCAAGAGCGCCCGAACCTAGGTAAAACATCGTGTCCCCTGCCTCCTGTTACCATCCGGCCTAGACGCACAGTTCGGGACCCCCTACCCGAGATCCGCCGGTTTTGACACCGACATTGGTGCTTTCATTGAGAGTTCCGCTGTGCCGTCGCCACTAGGAAGGATGTCTCATCCCGTCTTTAAAGACGACACTGTTGCTAAGGGAGCTTTGGCTATTGGCCAAACTCTCCGGCTAGGTGGTTTTCTTATGAACGCCTATTCGGCCACTGCGCCGACGATGACTTCTCGGGTCATAGAAAGCAATCTTCACATCAACTTGGAACTCGCGGAGCAATTAGATCCAATGGAGCTCTCTTCCCTGAACGAGCTCTTGGATCGCATCGCCGCCCTGGAAGTCGCTACAAACTACGATCAGATTGGGCCTAAACCCGATCTGAGAGAGATCAAATCTCCCCAGGTCACCCATCACGTTGCAGTGGTGGAGGAACAATGCGGCAACCCTTCATCTATCTTAAGGACTAGCTATGTCCGGATTCCCGATCCCTCCAAGCCAGATACCCGCGGAGGGGAGGACGTCACTGAAGACCTGAACCTAGAGTCAGGCAGCGGGCTAGATTTATTGGAAAACATCCAAGAATCCAAACTTCCGAGTTCGGAAACTCCTTGGCCCCTGAGTCTCAGATTGGGTGAGGATTCGGGTTCAATTCCACCCACCCACCCAAACATAAGAGATCTATCCCAAATTAGGCAAGAGCCCGAAGAAACAGTACACCATTACTGGGCCAGATTCCTCCTGATCATGAACAGGATAAAGGACTGCCGCGAGGAAGACGCAATTTCATTCTTCTGCAATAATTGCACGGACAAGGGAATCCTCAACGCCATAAGTCACCGCGAAATTACACGCTTTGCCGACTTGGTGTCCATAGTACGAAAGTACTGTGCGATGGAAAGCGCCTGGAAAACCGAAATAAAATTTTGGGATAATCCAGCCCTGAATGCAAACCCAATCCAAAATAAAAGGGTGCATTATCACAATACACCTGGGTTAACTACCAAAAAGCACAAGCCCTCTACGGGGCAAGGAACCGTACTCGAGGGATGGCTCAACGGACCCTGCAAAATTCATAGTACAGCGGATGCAATACCAACGCACAGCCTTAGAGCATGTTGGATACTCCGGCAAGTGGCCAAAAGTGGTGAGGATCTACTCCTCCCAAAAACCAAGAGCACCATCCCGTGGACAACAATACGGTGTTAACGGTCTTTGAGACCTTCGCGTCAAATAATAGACGCAAGCGAACACTCCGCAGCATGGCCGAAATCTGCCACATAGCAGAAATAAATCCTTGGAGTGACACGGCTATTACCTTCAATGCCAGTGACGAACCTAAATTCCGAACAGCCCGAGCACCAGCCGCACTGGTCCTCAGTCCAATCGTGGACGGCTTTCGACTCACCAAGGTACTCATGGACGGCGGCAGCGGATTAAACCTCATCTATGAGGAAACTCTTCAAAAGATGGAAATAGACTGGAGCCGCATTGAGCAAAGTAGCACAACCTTTAGAGGAATCATCCCCAGTCGGGAAGCACGCTGTGCTGGAAAAATCACCCTAGATATGGTATTCGGCACGCCGGATAATTACAGGTCCGAAGAAATTACATTCCAAGTGGCCCCGTTCAGCAGCGGATACCACGCTCTATTAGGGCGGGAGGCGTTTACAATCTTCCAAGCCATACCCCATTACGGGTACATGAAGCTCAAAATGCCCGGGCCCAACAGAATCATCACTCTTGCTAGTGATTCGGACATAGCACTCCGCGCCGAAAATAAGTCAGCCGCACTGGCCCTTGAGGCACTATCCGAAGCCATAGCGGCCAAGGAACTAACTGCGATGCGCTCCACGGTGAACAGGGATGACGTGATACTCGATAAAAGATCCAAGTCCACCTCCTTTAAACTGGCGGACGAAATAGTCAAATTCCAAGTCCATCCAACGGACCCTACAAAAACAACTTCCGTCAGGGCACAATTAAACCCTAATGTCGACGCTGCACTGCTAGAGTTCCTATGCGAGAACTGGGACATTTTTTCCTGGCACCCTTCAGATATGCCAGGAATCCCACGCAGGCTGGCCGAGCACAGCCTAAATATCCTAAAAGGATTCAAGCCAGTCAAGCAGGCTCTTCGGCGTTTCTCCAAACCTAAGAGACAAGCCATGGGAGAGGAACTAGCCAAGCTATTGGAGGCCGGATTCATCAGAGACATAAAACATCTGGACTGGCTAGCAAACCTGGTGATGGTACCAAAGAAGGACAAATCCTGGCGCTTGTGCGTTGATTTTAAGGACCTTAACAAGGCCTGCCCAAAGGATCCCTTCTCCCTCCCCCGCATCGATCAAATCATCGATGCTACCGCATGACACGATTCATTGTGTTTCCTCGATGCATACTCCGGCTACCATCAAATTAAAATAGCAGAGCCAGACCAAGCCGCAACGGCATTCATCACACCATACGGCCCATTCTGCTTCAACACAATGCCCTTCGGGCTCAAAAACGCCGGCGCAACATATCAGCACATGATTCAGACATGTCTGGCAAACCAGATCGGCAAAACAGTGGAGGCATACGTAGATGACGTGGTCGTCAAAACCAAGCATGTCGAATCTCTAGTAGACGACTTGAGGCTCACATTCGATAACCTCCGAACATATGACATCAAGCTCAACCCGGGAAAATGCGTTTTTGGCGTACCGGCCGGAAAGCTCCTGGGATTCATTGTCTCCAGTAGAGGTATTGAAGCTAATCCGGCCAAAATCCGAGCGTTGTCATAGTTGGCTACCCCAACAGACCTCAAACATATACAAAAATTGACCGGATGCGTAGCGGCTCTAAGCCGCTTTATCTCCCGCTTGGGAGAACAGGCATTACCCCTTTATCGCCTCCTCTGGCACAGCGAACACTTCGAGTGGACGGATGCCGCCACGGCCGGACTCAACGAAATAAAAGCCATATTGGCAACAAACCCAGTCCTGGCCGCGGCAAACATTGGCGAACCAATGCTATTATACATTGCGGCAACTCATCAAGTAGTAAGCGTAGTGCTCGTCGTCGAGCGAGAAGTGGATGGACACAAATTCCCCCTTCAAAAGCCGGTTTACTATGTGTCCACTGTCCTTACTCCATGCAAATCACGGTACCCGCATTATCAAAAGATAGTGTACACGGTATTTATGGCATCCCGGAAACTGCGACACTACTTTCAAGAGTGTTTGATAACGGTAGCCTCGGAAGTACCACTTAAAGATATTATAAACAACCGCAACGCGACGGGCTGGATTGCCAAATGGGCCGTTGAGCTCCTCCCGTTCGACATAACTTACAATCCACGGCGAGCTATTACGTCGCAAGTTTTGGTTGACTTCGTCGCCGAGTGGAGGGAAGCCGAACTCCCTAAGGTGTAGGGCACATATTCAAACTGGATCATGCACTTCGACGGCTCCAAAATGTTGGCTGGTCTGGGGCTGGCGTCGTTTTGACGTCCCCAACGGGAGATACCGTTCAATACATACTACAGATAATGTATACGGACTCCAACAACGCAGCCGAATATGAGGCCCTTCTACATGGTCTCCGGATGGCAGTATCCATGGGCATTCAACGCCTAGAGGTGCGCGGGGATTCGAACCTCGCGATATCCCAAATAAATGGAGACTTTGATGCCAAGGATCCGAAAATGGCAGCTTATCGCAATGCCGTCCTAAAAATGTTAGCTCGGTTTGAGGGGCTCGAATTTCACCATGTGGCTCGGGAAAACAATCAGGCGGCGGATATCCTCGCCCGCATCGGCGCAAAACGCGACGCGGTCCCTCCCAACATATTTCTGGAAAGGCTCTTCAAGCCATCCGTAGCATGGGAAGGGGACACCGGTAACAACAGTCCGGACTTGGCCAAAATACCCGATACCGAACTCTCTGACCCAATCGGAGGCTCCGCCACCGAAATAACACATTCAGCCCACGAAATAATGGCCACTATTGCCCCATGGACAGAACCATTCCAGGCCTACCTAACTAGACAGGAACTTCCGGAAGACCAAAATGAGGCATGCTGCATAGTGCGGCGATCCAAGGCCTACAAGGTCCATGAGGGAGAATTGTATAAGAAAAGCACTACCGGAGTCGTTCAAAGGTGCATCTCCGAAGAAGAAGGACGGATCCTTTTGGCAGAAATTCACGCCGGACTCGACGGTCATCATGCCGCAACCCGGGCTCTTGTAAGCAAGGCCTTTCGTACAGGATTCTATTGGCCAACGGCCCGGGCAGATGCACAGGACTTGGTCCAAGGTTGCGCCGGTTGCCAGCTCTTTGCAAATCAAAGCCACATGCCACCCACCGCCCTCCAAACAATCCCCATTACATGGCCCTTCGTGGTCTGGGGGCTTGACATGGTTGGACCCCTTAAAGGGGGAACCCACGAGAAAAAAATACTTATTGGTCATGGTGGATAAATTCACCAAATGGATAGAGGCTAAACCAGTTAAGACAGCCGAATCTGGACCGGTGATAGATTTCATATCCGGGGTTGTACACCGTTACGGCGTCCCCCACGGCATCATCACTGATAATGGCACGAACTTCACGGCCGACGAGGTAAAACTCTGGTGCAGCAAAATGGGCATCAAGCTCGATTATGCTTCGGTCTATCACCCACAAACCAATGGTCAAGTCGAACGAGCAAACGGTCTTATAATGAGCGGCATTAAACCCAGATTAGTGCGTTCCTTAACGGAGTCTGACACGCACTGGGTAGAGGAGCTCGACTCCGTACTCTGGGGGCTGTGGACCACGCCGAATCGTAGTACCGGATATACACCATTTTTTATGGTGTACGGCGCAGAGGCAGTCTTGCCCTGTGACATAATTCATGACTCACCTCGAGTGCGCATGTACGAAGAAAGAGAAGCCGAGCTCGATCGGCAGGACAGTCTGGACACCTTGGAGGAAGAGCGCGATGTAGCCAAAGCCCGTTCCGCATTTTACCAGCAACAGGCTCGCAGATACCAAAGCAGAGAAGTACGGGCCAAAACTTATAACGTTGGCGAACTAGTTCTACGACTGCCGGATAAGAAAAAGAACAAGCTGGAGCCCAAATGGGAAGGTCCCTTCATTATCGACCAAGTTCTGACCGGTGGAGCATACCGACTGCGGGATGCATCGACTAGTCGACTCGAGCCGAACCCATGGAACGCAGCTAGGCTTCGAAGATTCTACGCCTAGCACCGGACTCTATGTTAGTCCCCTCCCTTTGTCCATTTTCTGCATATGCATCATCTGTCTTGTTTCCCTTTCTTTCTTTTTCTTATTATTTCTCTAGGCCTTCAAGGGTTACCTTGTGCCTCACTCGTACATTACAGATGCGCTAGCCGCACTCTTCATACATGGGGGCTCCTTTCATAGAAGCTTAAATTATTTACCTGGGCCTCACGCCCAACACATGTGTTATACTTCTGCATGTACCTTTTTTCACCATTATATGCATCGATATGACTTAAGTTTTGGCCAAGCTGGGTTGCCTGGCTCTTGTATTTATGCCCTATGTTCCCGTTAATTCGGCTAGGGCATAAGGGGAGCACCTCTGCGATTGTTACCGCTGGGTCAGCCGGATGTGTACCTCAGACTGGGTGAAGCCGAAAGCTAGCGTTCTTAAGGGAATATTCGGTCGGTGAACAAAAGATGACTTCCATTTATTTTCCATATCTGCCCCTAGATTCTTTTTCTACGCTTCTTATCGCAGTCCGGACATGCACTTTAGGGCATGCTTACCCAGGGAAAGGAACCCTTAACGGAACTATTCTCCCTAGAAGATGTTTCTTACTACCCATGTAATATAACATAACTAGTTGGGCACTTGTCTGATAAAGCACTAATGACCCCTACGCCTGGTCTCCACGCATGCCCCGGTTCTTACATAACCTAGAGGGTATTCGGATACACCCCGGAACATCGGGTCCCGAGGTTGAAGCGAAAAGGTCCGCCACGACAAACGATCTACAATCCGGCTAGAAGGCATTATACATGTTACTTTAAATTACATAGTCAATTTGACTGGTTGAACTCCTCTTCAATACCATCCAATAGGCTGTCTAGTCTACAGTCCTGTTGGGAATACTTTGCGGCCAATTCTACTTGGTCGTACACTAAGCTCACAGGGATCTCCTTCCCATCGGGCCCCACAGGTCCGACATCGGCCATGTGGTTCGGGTCAGCCTTCGTGTACCATGTCTTCACCATTGCCCAGGCTTCCCTGGCACCCTGATAGCAGGCCTATATCTTCCATAATCGGAAGCGTTGCCGCGCTCCCTTCACCTTTCTGCAAGCTCTCCAATGCCTTCGAGTATGGAGACGGATGGCCACAAGGCCTGGGAGACGCCTTGCATCACCTGCCGAACTCGTTCGTGCAGCTGTGAGAGCTCGGGAAGAAGGTCACCCGTTGAACCGGGCATTTCCTCGGCAGGACGACCTGTTAGCATACCTACAGACATAACTCTGTCAGCCAGCTTCCTCGCTGAACTCTTTTTCAAAGTTCGTTGAAGCACTTACTAAATATGCCGTGTCGAAGCCGCCGATTCTCCTTAACAGAGTCTGACAGTTGGGCACAGACATCTTTTAGTTCCACGCCCAGCTTGGTGTTGGCATCTAGGAGATCATTCTTCTCCTGCCTCACCCTCGTAAGCACGCTCTCACCAGCCTTTAGCTGGCGTAGGAGCTGTTGCTTATCCGGATTTACTCCAGCATCATCTGCAATTTTATTGTCAGATCTGCATATACGCCGCATCCTACATGACACTTATCATTTGAAGGATATATTACCAGAGGGGGTCTCTTTGGTCTCCCCCGCCGCGGCCAGTGCGGCCTGAAGTTGGGCTCTGCACTCTTCCAGCTCCTGGGACAGTTGGGTATTCTTTTCGGTAAGAACCTGCATAACAAATGATCCTTTTAATCAGTTATTGTAACTGTTTCAAGTCTCAGGGGCTACTGATATATATAATCACCAAATTTTCTGACCCGTATGTCTTTTACATACTGCTCCGTGGCTCTGGCTAGACCATTTTGAGTGGCACGGAGGTACGCATCTCCCAAGTTGAAGGCATCCAATGCCTCTTGGGAGAAACAAGCGTCATGAAGAACAGTCCGGCGATGCCTGTGGTTCATGGCACTTTCCACCTCGGAATTGGTGGCGGACAGTTTATCCGCGTCCTCTGTCGGAGGAGCGCCCGGCGCACGCCTCGTATTCGTTCCCGCCTCCGAATCCGGCATTGGAGCCTGGCTGGTGGAGGCGCGATTAGTAGCCTCTACGGGTATAGTCCGGCGAGCGCTCTTTTTACTGAAAGGAAGGCACGGGCATTAATATGCCTCTAAGAATAATGTCTTGCAATAAAAACGGTGCGCCGTACCGCTACGCCGATGTCTCAATCTGGACTATGGGTCTTTTCAGCCTGCCAGGCCTCGCGGCCCCTTGTTGGCTAGTCGCCGCAGGCTCGGCCTTCCGCCTCAAGGACCTCCCGTGCAAAACACGGCTGTTATACGGAAATCAAAAACACGCAAGGACGGATCCCCTTTCGAAGTGCTGGGACTTCAGTCTTAGCCACCTCTGAGGCTGGAAGTAGCCCAGGGTAATCGGCCGTAATGGCCACCAAAGCGTTGTCATTACTCGATTGGTAGAATACCCCATCGATCAGCTCCACAGATATGTCCGGATCCTCCTGGGAGGCCGGGTCAAGGGACCGTCCAGGGTCCTTGAGTTGTGGAGGGGGGCTGTTTATCTCCTTTATAGCCTGGCGCAGCTCCTGCAATGAAATCGCTAGACTGAATACTTAACTACGGGAATACGAAACGGATGGGCGAGAAAAAGTCTCCGCTTACCCATCTCAGAGGATTGTACATAGAAAATCCGCCCGGCGCGTTGACACGAAGGAATTCCTCCTCTTCTCCCTTGTACAAAGTGGATAAGATCTTTATTAGATTAGCAACCAATCCCAGCCCTTTGCGGCCGTGGCGGGTGGCATCATCCTCCCCGTTGAAATCCCACATGGGGTGGCCTCTATATTGAAGCGGCTGCACCCCCCGCATAATACATATGGCCATGAACTCGATCATGGTCAATCCGGATCGAGCTAAAAAACTTATCCGGCTCATCAGGTAAAGAACGTCCCTGTCATCTTCCTCCAGGGAGCTCCATGGACGCCAGCTCCGGCGCTTCTTCAAAGGGGCGTTGTCGAACTCAGGAAGGCCGATTCTAATAGGATCCGGGAGGGGGACGTCTTCTATATAAAACCATTCTGAAGGCCAGTCTTCGGACGGCTTCTTTGGGGTTCCGGACAGGTATCCGGTCCCGGCAATACGCCACACTTCGGCTCCGCCCACTTGATATATTAACCCCTTCTAAGAACGGGGCACAAGGCAGAACAGCTTCTTCCATAGAGCGAAATGAGCGTCACAGCCCAAAAACAACTCGCAAAGGGCTACGAATCCCGCGATATGCAGCATGGAGGCAGGCGTAAGGTTATGTAACTGGAGGCCGTAGAACTCCAGGAGCCCCCGGAGAAACGGATGAATTGGAAATCCGATCCCTCTTACCAAATAAGGGACAAGGCATACCTGCTCTCCCTTGGAGGGATTGGGAAGGCTCTCCGCTTGCTCTCCGCCATTATAGGTGGCAAGCCCGGCTCGAACCGGGACCATGTACGCTGGGGGAAGAAATCCCTTGGTCTGAAGCATCACTAATTTGTTGTGCGGGACAGAACATCTCTCCCAATCTCCGGGCTTGGGGCTAGGGGAGCGAGAGGAGGAGCTGCGTCGACCGGCCATGATGGAATGGATCTCTGTCGAATGCGCTCCGATGAAGGCTCGCCAAGGGAGGATGGTGTGATTTGGATCTGAATCCTCGTCTTTTTAATAGGCAGCTCATTCACACAGCTAGGGGGGTAAATGTAGAAACACCCTGGCTCTTCACATCCGCTCGACACGTGGAAAGTGGCCATTATTGGGCGTGGAAGCCAAGGAGTGCAACATTCACAAGAGGCCGAATACTGTTTCGACAGTACACGGAATTTGGAGAGGAACCCGCCCTGCAATGCCGAAGACAATACTGCGTGCCGGACTCATCGTCATTGAAGCCTGGTTCGGGGGCTACTGAGGGAGTCCTGGATTAGGGGTCTCCGGACAGTCCGGACTATATCCTTTGGCCGGACTATTGGACTATGAAGATACAAGATTGAAGACTTCGTCTCGTGTCCGGATGGGACTCTACTTGGCCTGGAAGGCAAGCTACGCAATACGGATATGGATATCTCCTCCTTTGTAACCGACCTTGTGTAACCCTAACCCTCTCCGGTGTCTATATAAACCGAAGGGTTTTAGTCCGTAGGACAACAATCACAACATACAATCATACCATAGGCTAGCTTCTAGGGTTTAGCCTCTCTGATCTCGTGGTAGATCTACTCTTGTACTACCCATATCATCAATATCAATCAAGCAGGACGTAGGGTTTTACCTCCATCAAGAGCGCCCGAACCTGGGTAAAACATCGTGTCCCCTGCCTCCTATTACCATCCGGCCTAGATGCATAGTTCGGGACCCCCTACCCGAGATCCGCCGGTTTTGACACCGACACTCATGTTTAAAACTTGTTGTGCTATAGTAGACGTAGATGTAGATGTAGTGTAGACATAGATGCAGATGTACATGTACATGTAGGGAAGTAGAGATAAGTGAGACTCACCAATGGTCACGAACATAGGCTGAGTACATGCACGAATCACCCGCAAAAAAAGGAGTACGTGCACGAAGAGAAGAATTCCATGCACGGACGCACGTACTCTTTGCCTCTTTCCCTAACACACACGCGCCGGTACAAGGTGGAGCTCATTTCTCGATCAAGAGGCAGCTCACGTGATAATTTGACGCATGTAGTAGTTGTTCACTTAGTGGAGGGTCGGGAACCACGCGTGAATGAATCAAAGTTCGACCATGACGCGCTGGCGTGTCTTTTTTTTAAAAAAAATTCTTCAATGGCACGTACGCAATTTGTTTCTTCAATGGCATGTGAATCGTGCATGTACTCAATGACGGAGCACGGGATGGGATGGTAGCCATGGACATGATCGGCCCTCTTTGGAGATGACTACAACTACTTTAATGTGCGTTTAAAAAACTACTACTTTGATGTGTCCTGTCAACTCGCAAAACGATGACAAGTTTTCTTACTACGCCCTCTACGTAGCCCGACACATAGCCCACACTATTGTACTGCAGTAGTACTAGCAGTTGGAGTATGGGAGCACCGAAAGGATGGGGGTACCTGATATTTCCCCATCCGGACCGATCCCAAGCTGGCTTCTCACCTTCCCGGCCCACCAAAAACCCCTTCCCCCTCCCACGCGCGCTTACCGCCCGGCGCCAGCCGAGCCCGCCGCTCCACATTGATGGCAAGTCAGGGCAGTGCGACCTCTCACTGCGCCCCCATTGAAGCAGCGTGCCAGCCGAGGGTGCCGCTGCTGCACGCCTGGCATTAGAGTACTCACAGTGGAGAGTAACTAATTTAGAGCCATCTAATAAAGCCTAGTCAGGAGTACTAGACGAGAGAGAGAGAGAGAGAGCGAGAGAGAGAGAGAGAGAGAGACGACGAGAAGAGTTGCACGCACGTACTCGTCCCCTGCCGCACATGCGCGGGTACACCCACGATGGAGCACATTTGCACACGAAGCGGCAGATAACGTGATAATGTGACACATCTAGTTGTCCACTTAATGTAGGGTCTGCGACCACATGTGAGTCATACGAAGTGCGACCTGAACGCGGTCGCGCGGTTATTGATCGAATTTTATCTACATCTCTTCTCTTCTCTATCTACCTACTACTAGAATGTGTGTATGTGCATAGTACGTGCAAAGTTCAACTTGTTAATAAAATCATGTGATGCCTTGGGACACATTTGAAGTAGTACTTGACACGCTCCAAGAGAAGGATAGAGATGGAGTACACTATATAGTACACGCTCCAAGGTGGTGTAAATCTCATATGATAGGGGGCAGGGTCCCTGCTGCTCCCTCTGTCTCCGCCATTGTAGCTAGCTGCGTCAGCTTGATGCCTTGTAGTACATTTGTAGTAATAGAGGAAAAAAGGTACTATAGAGACTGGATAATGAAATGATCTCTTGGTTGAAAAGGGAAATAAAGTGGGGTTGGGGCGAGCCTGACCGGGCTCTTGGTCCAAAAAGAAAGAAAGTGACGGAGTGTTGGGTTGACAATGAAACTGATAATGAGCACGTCTAGATTTCCTATGGTCACATAGGAAAAGGTCACTGACAAGAACAAAAATGGCACAAATCCAGTAATTAATTAATACTTAACTGATGCCTTAATTACTCGACCGTTTCTGATTCTTTTGGATAGTGGGGCTATTATTGACTTGGATGTGGGGTTTACTCGCGCGACCGACCCGACAGGCTCTACCCTAGCCACCGTTATATCATATGGTTTTGCACTATTCTAGATCACAGCGCCGCCACGCAAGACTTCTCCATCCCTCCTTCCGGCATGCACCGCGAGAAGGGACAGTAGTCCTCCGGAACCCCGCCTTTCGTGATCCAGTACGGGAGAGGGGCGATCAGGTTTCAGGGAGCACACTCGCGCGACTGCTGCGAGCGATGACTTCCCTGAAAGACAACCTTCTTCCCTGACCTCGACAACCTCTTCATCAACGACATGAGTGACAACATCAACCACACTGGTTCTACTCCCGCTGCATAGTATGTGACTCTGTCCTCCTAGTTTAATCCGCATCATTACTTTGATATTTGTAATTGTCGTCATGGTATATTAACTATTTATTCGGATTAAATCTCATAGTAATTTCCACATATATTGAACAATCCCATCCAAAAACCTGATTATAGGCAATTTACTCCGAGTGGTTTGTTGCGCTTTTGAAGCCACCTACCTTTAAGGGGGTGCAATATAAAAGGTGGCGCACAAGAGCAGTTTACTGATTTCAGATCATGTACTGCTATGACGCCACTAAGGGCAAGCCTAAGGGCGATCTTAATCCTGCACAGCAGGAAGCTTTTGAGAACATGGTTACCCTCTTCAACGGTGCCCTTCTGAGTGTTGATAACCCACAAGTATAGGGGATCGCAACAGTTTTTGAGGATAGAGTATTCAACCCAAATTTATAGATTCGACACAAGGGGAGCCAAAGAATACTTGTAAGTATTAGAAGTTGAGTTGTCAATTCAACCACACCAGGAGACTAAATATCTGCAGCAAAGTCATCAGTAGCACAGTAGTATGATAGTTTTGATAGTAGTGGTAACAACAATAGTAACGGTAACGGTGATAGCAAAGATTTTGTAGCAAGTGTAACAGTAACAGTAGTAGTAGTAACTTAGCAAGAACAATATGTGGAAAATTCGTAGGCATTGGATCAGTTGATTCATTGGATGATATTCATCATATAATAGTCATAACCTAGGGTGACATAAAACTAGCTCCAGTTCATAAATGTAATGTAGGCATGTATTCCTTAAATAGTCATACGTGCTTATGGAAACAACTTGCATGACATCTTTTACCCCACCCTGCCGTGGCAATGGGGTCCATAAGCAAACCAAGGGATATTAAGGCCTTCTTTTAATAGAGAACCGAAACAAAGCATTAACAGATAGTGAATACATGAACTCCTCAAACTACGGTCATCACTGGAAATTATACCGATTATTGTCACCCGGGGTATACGGATCATAACACATAATAGGTGAATATGACTTGCAAGATTGGATCTACAACATAGATATAATGGTGAAAACATAAACGGTTCAGATCTAAAATCATGGCACTCGGGCCCTAGTGACAAGCATTAAGCATGGCAAAGTCATAACAACATCTCTAAGGGCATATTTATCCCTAAATGGTTTTGGGGATTGATGACAATGCATTTGCGGACTAATCGTGTGCATTGAGCATTTCAGGTATCTCGTGATTTAGGCACAAGATGATTTGTTGCCCCTCGAAGTCTAGTGAAGACGGAGTTTTCCCTCCGTTTCCTTTCGGTGGATTTGAGTCGTAGGAAAGCTGTGCTATTAATAGGGGGTCCGCGTTGGAAAGGTTTGGGTGGAATCATCATGTACACATCTATTCCTTTTGCACCCATTTCCTTTGCACCTTTTGAGCAACCACCGTTTATCCATGTCGCTGCAAAATGAAGGACTCCTAGTGTTTGTTGTGTTGTGGCATGCGGTAGTACTGCTCATGGGAGCAGTAGTACCACAGAGGCCCACGGTAGTACTGGCCGGGGTCGCGGTAGTACCGCAGGCCCTTGGGGTAGTACCGCTCCCAGGGCGCGGTAGTACCGTGGCCTCAGGCCAGGCACAGCTGCACGAACGGAAGTAGGGGCGGATGTAATTTTTTTACATCCGCGCTCTATGCGGTAGTACCGCTCCCTGTATGCGGTAGTACCGTGTCGGAGTTTTGCACAGATCGACGCTCCGCAGAAGTCGCCACGGATGTATTTTTATTCGTTCGTGCCTTCCCAGCCTAGACAAACCCTACCTTGCGGTACTACCTCAAGGGGGACCGGTAGTACCACTCTTTGCTTCAACGCATCAGGGCTGGTCTAGCTCCTGCCGCACATACGGTAGTACCGCGGTGGTAGTACCGCATGTCTGGTGCGGTAGTACCGCACGTCGCGGGCTGAGTAAGGTTATAACGGTTGGATTTGTCCTTTCACTATATAAGGGGAGTCTTCTTCTCCGAGTTGACTACCTCTTCCATCCCCAAGCTCCATTGATGCTCTAAGCTCCATTTTCGCTCGATCTCTCTCCCTAGCCAATCAAACTTGTTGATTTTCTAGCGATTGGTTGAGAAGGCCCCAATCTACACTTCCAACAAGAGAAATTTGATTCCCCCCCACTAATCACTTGCAGATCTTGTTACTCTTGGGTGTTTGAGCACCCTAGACAGTTGAGGTCACTTCGGAGCCATATTCCATTGTGGTGAAGCTTCATGGTGTCGGTGGGAGCCTCCAATTAAGTTGTGGAGATTTCCCCAACCTTGTTTGTAAAGGGCCGGTCGCTGCCTCCAAGGGCACCAATAGTGGAATCATGACATCTCGCATTGTGTGAGGGCATGAGGAGAATACGGTGGCCCTAGTGGCTTCTTGGGAGCATTGTGCCTCCACACCACTCCAACGGAGACGTACTTCCTCTCAAAGGGAAGGAACTTCGGTAACACATCCTCGTCTTCACCGTCTCCACTCTTGGTTATCTCATACCTTTACTTGTGCAAGCTTATATTGTGTTGCATCCCTTGCTTGCTTGTGTGCTTGTTGTTTTTGCATCATATAGGTTGCTTACCTAGTTGCATATTTAGACAACCTACTTTGATGCAAAGTTTAAATTGGTAAAGAAAAGCTAAAAATTGTTAGTTGCCTATTCACCCCCCTCTAGTCAACTATATCGATCCTTTCAATTGGTATCAGAGCCTCGTCTCTTTATTAAGGACTTTGTTGTCCGAAGAGTATGGTTGACACCATAGACGGTGAGCAGGAGCACCCCGGTGTGATTCCGTCCTCGTCTACGGGCGATGGGGAACCTCAGTTTCACAGGAGGAGTGCAATGTGGCTTTGGACACATTGAAAACCTCCATGACAGCCGAGGTCAAAGGCATGCTTAAGAACTTTCTTGATGGTCTTAAATGTTCCACCGCACCGTTGGAAGTGGTCAATCCCACTAACAAGGTGACGGATGCTAACTCCAACAAGGGGGGAAGCTACTAGTGATAAAGTTCCTTTGTCTAGTGGTAAAAGTGGAAACGACATCTTTGCCCATGTTGAACCTCCTCTTACTTATGGAGGACCGGTTCCCTCCACTCATTTAAATCATGCGGGTTATCCTCCTAAGATTGTGAAAAATGAGGATTTTGACTCTTGGGTCTATCGCTTTAAACATCATTTAGATCATGTCAATACTAATCTTTGGAGAATCATTGAGCAAGGTTTCTATCCACATGACCCAAGAAAATTCACACCTAGAGAAGCTGCGGATCATCAATTCAACGAGAATGCTCTCTTCATCATCCAAGATGCAATTCCATCCAAAGATATTGCAAATCTTCGACCTTTCACCGTGGCCAAGGAAGCATGGCACCATGTTGTTTCCCTTTACAAGGGAAGCGCAAGCATTCAATGCTCCAACTATGAAGTGGTGCAAGATGAAGCCGATAAGTTTGCAATGAATGAAGATGAAGAACCTCGTGAGCTTTATCGGAGATTAACCACTCTCGCGGTCTCACTCCGAGATCATGGGAGCAAGGATACGGATGGCAATTGGATCAAGCGCAAGTTCCTCAAGGCCATGACGCCTTACCACAAGGCCATGTCCTCCGTCATCCGTCAAAGGCCGTACTTCCACTCCTTGTCCTCAAGTGAAGTGTTGGATGAGTTTGTGGCTATGAGGATCTTGGACAAGACCACCAACAATGCGGTCTTGCATTCTCAAAGAGCAAAGAATACCAACCTTTCCTTGAAGGCCAAGGCTAGTGTGGAAGAATAGGATGAAGAGGAAGAAGAGGATAGCAACCCCGAAGATACGAAATATGCTTATCATGAGCACATGGCTCTTGCTTCAAGGCAATTTTGGAGCAAGAAGAACAAAATACCCAACTTCAATAAGAACAACTCAAGTGGCATGAAGGGCAAGCAACGTGTGAGGACTTGCTATAATTGTGGCAATGTGAGCCATTTTTTTGCGGAGTGCCCATATGAGAGGAGGGAAGACAATGGTGGCAAGCTCATCCGAAAAGACAAGTCCAAGTCCTTCCCCATCATGAGCAACTTCACCAAGAAGACTCCTCCCAAGGGGTTGGTGGCACAAGAAGAGTACAATGAGGATGATGACGATGATGAAGACGGTGAGACGGTTGCCATGGCCTCTGTTGCCATTGCAACAACTCCACGGGTGTCCCTCTTCGACTCAGAGCATCACCGCCAAATGCCTCATGGCCAAAGCCACCAACAAGGTAACCCCCAACATCAAAACTACCATCACTACTAATCCCTCTTTGACAGATTGCATTGATGAAAGTGAGGGGTCTAATGAGGAAGAAAATGAATTTGAGTCTTTTATGAGTAAGCTCAAGGGTAAATCCAAGAAGCACTTTGTTGCTCTCTTGGAACAACTTGGTGAAGCCAATGACATGATCGAGGCTCACGAAGACACCATCTCTAAGATGGAGGGACATGGTCGTGACTATACGGATGAGATATCGGATCTCTCTAATGCTCTTGAGGAAGAGCGTTATCATCGTTTGGCTCTTGAGGAGTCACACAACGATGATCATGCTAAGTTAAAGAAAGATCTTTATCATGCACTTGTTGTATCTTGTGTGCTCAATTCTGAGAAGGCCAAACTTGGGGTTGATCTTGCTAGACTCAAGGAGGAGTTTGATATACTCGACAAAGCTCACAAAGCCTTGAAGGGTGCTCATGCTAGCCTCAAAGAGTCTCATGATCAATTCCAAGTGAAGCTAACTAATGAGAAGGCCACTTTTCCTCATATGGTCTTAATTGATAATGCAAATTCTACTAACCCTTGTTGTGAGCATGTGCATCTTGTGGAGGAGAATGCTAAGCTGAAGGAGCAACTTGAGAAAGGCCTTGTGCCTTGCGTACAAGGTGAGAGGAACCTCAACGACCTATTGAGCAATCAAAAGGAAGTTGTGTGCAAGGAGGGAATTGGGTTTGCGTCCAAGCCCAAGGACAAGAAGAAGAATGACAAGGCCAAATGACCTCCTCCTCTTAAGCAAACTTTTGTGAAGGAGGGAGAGGGTGCTTCTAAGGAGAAGAATAACAATGATAAGGGTCGTGGTGTCAAGAAGGGCAATGCCACCCCTTCCAACAAAGCCGGCAACTTTAACCCTTCTTATGTGTTGTGTCGTGCTAGTGATGGGCATGTCTATGCCAAATTTGTTGGTTCTCCTTATGAGTACATTGAATGGTCTATTTGGGTTCCTAAGACCCTTGTTACTAACATCAAAGGACCCATTACAAAATGGGTACCTAAAACCAAGCATTGATCTCTTGTAGGTGTTTGCTTTTGGTGGGGGATCATGGTTTCTCGATAGTGGAGCCACTAATCATATGACCGGAAGCAAGGACTTGGTGGTGGACGAGCACAAGATTCCATCTATGCCCACCAATGTCGACTGGGGCGATGCCTCATCTTCTAAGGTATTGGGACTTGGCAAGGTTGACATTTCTCATGATCTCACGATCGAGAAAGTCATGCTTGTTGAGTCCCTTGCATACAATTTACTTTCCATTCATCAACTTGCACTCATGGGCTTTGCCACCTTCTTTGATATTGATACCATGGCCCTCTTATGGAGCAAGACTCTTAAAGTAGCCTTTGTTGGGCATGTCGAGAATGGTCTCTATGTGATTAACTTCTCGGAGCGACCCACTAAGACCGCGACATGCCTAATGGCTAAAGTTGACGTGGGATGGCTTTGGCATGGCTGTTTAGCCCATGTCAATATGAGATCTTTGCAAAGTCTTCTCAAGGGGGACCATGTCCGTGGACTAACAAATGTTAGTTTTGCCAAAGATCATGCTTGAAGTGCTTGTATTGAAGCAAAGCTACATGAGAAGGCTCACCCTCCCACGACTATGATCTACTCGAAGAGGCCCTTAGAGCTCCTTCACTTGGATCTCTTCGGACCTCCATCCTTTGATAGTCTTGGGGGTAGAAAGTATTGCTTGGTGATTGTGGATGATTATTCAAGATACACTTGGGTGTACTTCTTCAAGAGGAAGAGTGAGACCCAACAAACCCTCATTGAATTTGCAAATGAAGCTCAACGCCAACACAATGCAAAGATCTTGACGATAAGAAGTGACAATGGCACCGAGTTCAAGAACTACACCTTGGATGAGTTTCTTAGTGATGAGGGGATCAAGCATCAATATTCCGCACCTTACACCCCTCAATAAAATGGTGTAGCGAAGAGGAAGAATCGGACGTTGGTGGATGCGGCAAGGACCATGATGGCGGAGTTCAAGTCTCCTTACAACTTTTGGGCCAAAGCCATCAACATTGTGTGTCATGCATCTAACCGGCTCTATCTTCGCAAAGGCTTGAACAAAACTCCATATGAGATACTCATCGGTAACAAGCCCAACCTCAAGTACTTTCGGGTGTTCGGGTGTAAGTGTTTCATTCTCAAGAAAGGTGTTTTGGGTGTTCGGGTGTAAGTGTTTCATTCTCAAGAAAGGTGTTCGTTTGTCTAAATTTGAGGCTAGAATTCATGAGGGCATGTTTGTTGGTTATGCTACAAACTCTCATGCTTACAGTGTCCTCAGTAAGTCCACGGGACTTATTGAGGAGACGTGTAACGTGGAGTTTGACGAGAATACCGGCTCCATGTGGAGCAAAGTGGTACTTGTGATGTAGGTGATGAAATTCCTCCCCAAGCCATAAGAAGAATGGGTGTTGGTTTTATCCTACCCATTGAGGAACCCCTTGTGGCCGAAGGAGAAGGGAAATGTTCCACTCAAGTGGAACCATCACCAACCCAAGACCCACACGCTTCTGAAGAACAAAGTGAAGGCCCTCAACCTCATGAACAAGATCAAGGGAAAGATCAACCTCAAGATGGTTTTGAACCACCAAGTGATGCCCAAGATCAAGTTCTCACCTCCGAGCAAGTTCAAGATTAAGAGTAAGCTCAAGATGACGCTCAAGATGATAAAGTTACCGCTCCTCAACTCACTCCCAAGGAGGAATTGGAGCGTCGTGCCGCCAAGATTGCATCCAAGCTCACTACCAAGGGTTATCTCATGACAAATGTTCTTGGGAGCATTCGAAAGGGGTTAAGCACTCGTAGACAATTAGCAAACTATTGTGAACATCGCGCGTTTGTTTCTTGTGTTGAACCCCAAAAGGTCTATGAGGTGCTCGAGGATCCGGAATTGCTTAATGCCATGCATGAAGAACTCAACAACTTCGAGCACAACAAGGTGTGGAGATTGGTGCCAAGGCCAACAGAGAATCATAATGTCATTGGAACCAAGTGGATATTCAAGAACAAGCAAGATGCTCATGGGATTATCGTTCTCAACAAGGCTCGATTGGTAGCACAAGGCTACTCCCAAGTCGAGGGTATCGACTATGGTGAAACCTTCGCTCCCGTTGCTCGCCTTGAATCCATTCATTTGTTGATTGCTTATGCTTCTCATCATAACTTTAAGTTGCAACAAATGGATGTGAAGAGTTCTTTTATTAATGGTCCTATTAATGAGTTGGTATATGTCAAACAACCCCCGGGGTTCGAGGATCCCTATTTCCCCGATCATGTGTACCAACTCGATAAGGTGCTATATGGCCTTAAATAAGCCACGCGTGCGTGGTATGAGCACCTTACTGAGTTGTTGCAAGATCGTGGGTTTGAAATTGGGAAAATCGACCCCACTCATTTTACCAAGAAGGTCAAAGGGGAGTTGTTTGTATGCCAACTATATGTTGATGATATTATCTTTGGTTCCCCTAACAAAGCATTCAATGAGGAGTTTGCCGCTCTCATGACCTCAAAGTTCAAGATGTCCATGATGGGAGAGTTGAAGTTCTTTCTCGGGTTCGAAATCAAGCAAAGAAGAGAAGGAACCTTCATCAACCAAGCCAAATACACTCAAGAGATTCAAGCTAAGTGATGTCAAGCCGGCTTCCACTCCAATGCCCGTCAAATGCCAACTTGACATAGATACCAATGGTAAAGTGGTGGATCAAAAGGTATATCGCTCCATGATTGGCTCCTTGCTTTACCTTTGTGCATCTAGACCAAATATCATGTTGAGTGTGGGAATTTGTGCACGGTTTCAAGCCGCACCTAAGGAAAAGCCACTTTGTGGCGGTCAAGCGAATCTTTCGATATTTGGCTCATACCCCAAACTTTGGCTTATGGTACCCAAGAGGAGAAAACTTCAACCTTGTAGGCTATTCGGACTCTGATTGGGCGGGAGACAAAGTGGATAGGAATTCAACTTCCGGAGGGTGCCAATTCCTTGGTTGCTCTTTGGTGAGTTGGTCTTCCAAGAAGCAAAGTTGTGTGTCTCTCTCGTCCACCGAAGCGGAGTATGTGGCCGTTGGTAGTTGTTGTGCACAACTTCTAAGGATGAGGCAAACTTTAAAGGATTACGGTGACATTTGTGACAAAGTGCCTCTTTAGTGTGACAATGAAAGTGCCATCAAGATTTCTCTCAACCCGGTGCAACACTTCAAGACGAATTATATTGAGATTCGGTATCACTTCATCCGGGATCGTATTAGGCGAGGGGAGATCGAGCTCAACTATGTCAACACTCATGATAACCTTGCAGATATCTTCACGAAGCCCTTGGATGAAGCAAGATTTTGCGAGTTAAGGCATGAGCTAAATATCATTGATTCGAGCAATGTGGCTTGAACCCTTGCACACCACACCATACTCATCTTGATATCTTGCTTAGGTGTATGCATGTACATAGGGGGAGTGTTGTTCTCTCAACGAACTCTCCCTCCCCCCATTATGCATAAATTGATCAACTCTTTCACATTAGCCATTTTTGATGGTACTTGTGCTTCAAAGACGAGTTTTGGTCATGGGCCCAAGGATAATTCTTCGTGGTGCCATACCAATTGACTCAAACATAGGTGGCTTTGGCCACCACCCTCTCCTTTAGAGAGGTTTTGGTTAGTGTTTGTTCCTTGTTGCATTTTTGCTTCTTGTTGAGCCATGTTTGTGTTTGAGTTGCCCTGTGTGTGTGTGTGTGTGTTTGCGTGTCCAGACGCTTCAAGGCTGCTGTGCAAAGGACGTGTTTTTCCTCTTTGTCGAAACATGCACTTTCTTGGGTCTACGGTACTACCATGGCTAGCCACAGTACTATCGCAGGAGATGAGCACGGTACTACCGCAACCAGCACGGCAGTAATTTTTTACTGCTGCTGGAGGAGCGGTACTACCACCCTGCATGCGGTACTACCGCGCCGTTGCGAGGGGGTGGGGGTCAAGAGCGGGCAGGGGGAGTTCCAACTCCCCCATACCCATTCAACTCTGTTTCCCCACTTCGTCTCTCTCTCTCTCCCGCTCAAGAACGACGCTAGAGGACCTCGCCGGATCTCTGCCTCCGGCCGCTCTCCTCGCATTTCGTCCAGTGGGATCGTTCCCCACCCCACACTCTTGCCATGGAACAAGGTTTCTTGCCAAATCCCTCTCTCTTTGCCTCATTGTTTTGTCTCTAGGTTTTGGGGAGATGCATGTTGTTCTTGAGATTTTAGGCCAAATCTTTGAAAGAGTAGGATGTAGGAGAATAGTAGTGTAATAGAGATGTTATTTGGTATGTTGCCACACGGTATTTTTGATCAACCAAGTACCGCTCCATTGTTGCGGATGTGCCCAGATCTGTTCTTACCGGATCTGATTCCGAGCGGTACTACCGCACCTCCTGTACGATACTACCGCTCTGGCTGCATCCGCCTCGTGCGGTACTACCGCTCGGGGCGCGGAAGTAAACTTTTACTTCCGCTCTAGGCGCGGTACTACCGTGCCATCCCGGTGCGGTACTACCGCGGCTAGAGTAACAATAAAATTTTACTTCCGCTTAGTGGTGCGGTACTACCGTTGACTTCGAAACTTCCTTGTGGCGACTACCCAATATTATTTCTACGTGTTCCGTTTGCTTTTGATGTGGTCTTTCCATTGATCCTTCTCGTTTCTCTCGTGTGTTCTTGTGTGGCGTGTCATAGGTGGTGGCTCCAATGTCCGTCGTCCGAATCCCAGCCGTGACACGGGCTCGAAGCGCCTGCGCAACCAAGAGGAGGCTCCAGAGGGCTCTAGTGCCCCCCAACGCAGGACCAAGTCAACCACCACCAAGACCAAGGAGCCATCAATTGGCATGGATGAGATTCCTCTTGCCGAGTTTATCGCTCGCAGGAGGATCAACCCCTATGTGAAGTCCCGTGAGAACTTCAAGGGGAATGATCTGTTTTGGACCAAGCAACAAAATCGTATCTTCTTGGATGTGATCAAGGCCAAGCGGAATGTCTACGTGGACGTGCACTGGTTGACATGGTTCACATGAGGAAGGATAATCACCGGGAAAATTTTGGTGAGCCTTTGGACCTGGTGGAGCAATTTGGCATTGAGGACTTGCTCACGTTTCACTTGGACTATGACCCAGAGATTGTGGCTCAGTTCTTTGTGTCGGTCCACTTCCATACTGATGAGGAATGGACCATGACGTGGATGACCAATGGGCAAAGGATAACTTCTAAGTGGAAGGAGTTCATGGCGCTGCTGCATGTTCGTGATGAGGGGCTCAATGTGCCTGTTGGTGTCCGCCCTGATGCCAACCCCGAGTCAGCCAGAAAGGACAAGTTTCAGCCGTACCTTGTTGAGAAGAATCTTGGCACTGACAAGAAGACCTAGGTGTTGAATCCATTCCTTGACATCATGCACCAGATCTTCCGCAACTCCCTCTTTCCGCGCATTGGTGACAAGGATAAGGTGCATGCTTATCTTGGGGACACGATGCTCATCTGTGAGGAGGCGCGTCTCCATCAGACAGAACCACTTGATGTCTCACATATCATGTGGTGTGACCTGCAATTTTCCGTGCTCAACCGTAAGGTGCCCATCTATGGTCCTTACCTGCATCTCTTGATCTCAAAGACTTGGGAGCAGCTCTTTCCCAATGAAGAGTTTGTTGCCCCCAACTGGATTTGTCATGAGCCCATCAAGCTCTGCATCAAGAGCAAGTTGGCTAACACCACTACCAGGGCTGAGGCTGAGGCTGCTAAGATGGATGTGGATAAGGATGACCTCGAGGAGGAGGAGGAGGCGGATGAGGATAGTTCTGACAGATACTCTCCTCCATCGTCTGAGCCCACTTGGGCTAAGAAGCTGAAGAACAAGATGAAGGCTCTATTTTGCATGCAGGCCAAGTGTTAGTACAGGTCACATATTGCTCAGAAGGAGAGTCGCCGGCGCGACAAGAGGATCTTGAGGACATTTGGTGAGATTGTGGAGAGCGGGTCATAGAAGAACATCACTCCGGAGGCTGAATGGTTAGCCAAGCAGGGCTATCAGTGGACTGAGTCATAGGAGGAGCCCATTCCCGCTGCCGAGTATGACGAGGAGCGTGATGAGTGATCACTTCAGCCTGAGCTACCACATATGTCGTAGGTGTCCTCTCTGCCTTTTTGTTGTCTCGATGCCAAAGGGGAGAGAGTGTAGGATTTGCGAGTCTTGTGTCGTGTCGTGTCTTGTTTTGCTTTGTCGCTTTGCTTTCGTTCTATTGAACCTCGTTTGCTTTGGTTTGGTTTGTGCTCGTGAGACCAGGTTCTCTATCATATGGTGTAAGACATATGCACTCTAGAGTATTTTATTTTCTTTCATGCTTAGTAGCCCTGAGCCTATGATATCTTGTGCCCTTTACTTTATGTTCATTTTTTTACCTTGCCTCCTTGCTTAGTGTTAGTTATATTGTTGCAAGACATGCCTCGTCTATAAAATATCGGGGGAGTGTTGATCCTAGTATGTGTGTCATGTAGTCCAAAGCATTTCTCTAGAGAGCACACATCTAGGGGAGCCCGTCTATATTTTATAGATGTTGGGTTTGCCTATGTTTCAGTTTATATCCCTATGCGCAAATCCCGTATTGTCATCAATCCACCAAAAGGGGGAGATTGTAAGGGCATATTTATCCCTAAGTGGTTTTGGTGATTTATGACAATGCATTTGCGGACTAATCGCGTGCATTGAGCATTTCAGGTATCTCATGATTTAGGCACAAGACGATTCGTTGCCCCTCGAAGTCTAGTGAAGATGGAGTTTTCCCTACGTTTCCTTTCGGTGGATTTGAGTCGTAGGAAAGCCATACTATTAAGAGGTGGTATGCGTTGTAAAGGTTTGGGTGGAATCATCACGTACACGTCTCTTCCTTTTGCACCCCCTTTCCTTTGCACCTTTGGAGCAACCACCGTTTATCCGTGTCTCTGCAAAATGAAGGACTCCTAGTGTTTGTTGTGCTGTGGCATGCGGTAGTACTGCTCATGAGAGAAATAGTACCTCAGAGGCCCACGGTAGTACCGGCCGGGGTCGCGGTAGTACTGCAGGCGCTTACGGTAGTACCGCTCCCAGGGCATGGTAGTATCGTCGCCTCGGGCCAGGCACAACTGCACGAACGGAAGTAGGGGCGGATGTAATTTTTTACATCCGCGCCCTACGCGGTAGTACCGCTCCCTGTATGTGGTAGTACCGTGTCGGAGTTGCATAGATCAACACTCAGCGGAAGTCGCCACGGATGTATTTTTATTTGTCCGTGCCTTCCCAGCCTAGACAAACCCTGCCTAGTGGTAGTACCGCAAGGGGGAGCGGTAGTACCGCTCCGGTGGTTCTACCGCTCTTTGCTTCAACGCATCTGGGCTAGTCTAACTCCTGCCGCGCATACGGTAGTACCGCGGTGCCCCGCAGTAGTACCGCAGGCCCTTGCGGTAGTACCGCATGTCGTGGGCTGAGTAAGTGGATAACGGTTGGATTTGTCCTTTCACTATATAAGGGGAGTCTTCTTCTCCGAGTTGACTACCTCTTCCATCCCCAAGCTCCATTGATGCTCTAAGCTCCATTTTTGCCCGATCTCTCTCCCTAGCCAATCAAACTTGTTGATTTTCTAGGGATTGGTTGAGAAGGCCCTGATCTACACTTCCACCAAGAGAAATTTGATTCCCCCCACTAAACCCTTGCGGATCTTGTTACCCTTGAGTGTTTGAGCACCCTAGACGGTTGAGGTCACCGCGGAGCCATATTCCATGGTGGTTAAGCTTCGTGGTGTTGCTGGGAGCCTCCAATTAAGTTGTGGAGATTTCCCCAACCTTGTTTGTAAAGGTCCGATCGCCGCCTCCAAGGGCACCAATAGTGGAATCGCGGCATCTCGCATTGTGTGAGGGCGTGAGGAGAATACGGTGGCCCTAGTGGCTTCTTGGGGAGCATTGTGCCTCCACACCGCTCAAACGGAGACGTACTTCCTATCAAAGGGAAGGAACTTCGGTAACACATCCTCGTCTTCACCGGCTCCACTGTTGGTTATCTCATACCTTTACTTGTGCAAGCTTATATTGTGTTGCATCCCTTGCCTGCTTGTGTGCTTGTTGTTGTTGCATCATGTAGGTTGCTCACCTAGTTGTATATTTAGACAACCTACTTTGATGCAAAAGTTTAAATTGGTAAATAAAAGCTAAAAATTGTTAGTTGCCTATTCACCCCCCTCTATTTAACTATATCGATCCTTTCAACATCAATCCGAGAACATAGTGGATCCTAGGGATCAAGACCTAATAAAACTAACTCGATTACATGATGAATCTCATCCAACTCCTCACCGGCCAGTGAGCCAACGAAGGAATTACTCACTCCCGGTGGGTTGGTGATGACAAAGATTGAAGATCCCCCTCTCCGGAGCCCCAAATGGACTCCAGATCTGGCCTCCTGATGAAGAACAGGAGGTGGAGGTGGCTCCGTATTGTGAAACGCGATGAAACTTCCTCCCTGATTTTTTCCTACAAAAATATGATTTTATAGCATTGGAGTTAGGATCAGCGGAGCCACCAAGTGGGCATAGCCCACCTGAGTGCGCCTATAGGGG
Organism: Triticum urartu; assembly: GCF_003073215.2. Classification (NCBI taxonomy): domain Eukaryota; kingdom Viridiplantae; phylum Streptophyta; class Magnoliopsida; order Poales; family Poaceae; genus Triticum; species Triticum urartu. The sequence goes on from NC_053022.1 coordinate 103,770,383, forward strand.
GTGGCGCGCCCTGGTGGGTTGTGCTCAACCAGGGCACCCCTCCGGTAGTTATTGGCTCCAGTATTTTTCTTTCATTCTGAAATAATTCTCCAAAAAGTTTTGTTCCATTCCGACAACTTTTATTTCCTCACAAAAACAACACCACGGGTAGTTCTACTGAAAACAACGTTAGTTGGGGTTAGTTTCGTTCAAATCATGCAAATTAGAGTCCAAAACAAGAGGAAAAGCGTTAGGAAAAGTAGATACGACGGAGGCGTATCAACTCCCCCAAGCTTAAACCTTTGCTTGTCCTCAAGCAATTAAGTTGAGAAACTGAAAGTGAGAAAGAAAAACTTTTACAAACTCTTTTGCTCTTGTTTACATAAATAAGCTTAAGTACCACCTAGGTTTTCGGCAAAGATTATGACTAACCATGTGAGCGATAACTCTTAAAAATTATATTAACTCATATCAATGGCATAATCAACTAGAAAGAAATAATAAGATATATCAAATGCCAACACTTTGTGAAAACAATCACGATATAATATGACAATAGTGGTATCTCGCTATCCCTTTCTGAGACCGCGGAACATAAATGCAGAGCACCTCCAAAGTTCAAGAAGCGACTAAAGATTGTAGTTCATGGTAGAAAAGATCCAGTCATGATGCATCCAACATTAACTATACATAATGCATGAGGATGACAATAGTGCTCTCAGATCTGGCGCTTATTTGAGAAGGTGATGACGCAAAATAAAATTAAATAGATAGTCCCTTTTGTAGAGGGAAGCAGTGATTTGCAGAGGTGCCAGAGCTCAAAGTTTTAGAAACAGAGATAAATGAAATTTAGTGAAATGCACCCTTCGTGTTTACATCACGACCAAAAGTTATCAATATCTTCCATGCTAAACACATTAGTTGCGGTTCACAAGCGATAAAAGTAAAGGTTTACTCCCCCTCCACCAACAAACACACTCCAGGCTAGCCGAATCCACGGGTACCGTCCATACCAACAACAATCATGGGGAAGTTTTGTTTAATTATTTACATTTTTTTTCGGGACTAGGAATCCCTATTACCGTCCCTCTCGTGCAAGGATGAGTGAATAAACACTCATCATGAGAATAACCTGCTTAGCATGGAAGATATCGACTACCCCATGTCGCTCTATGAACAATCCAGGCACACAAAACAAATGTTTATTTGAAGTTTTTAGAGGTGGCACATGCAAATTCACTTAGAACGGCAGGGTAATACCGCATATAGGTAGATATGGTGGACTCATCTGGAATAACTTTTGTTTAAGGATTTTGATGCACGAGCAGTATTCCCGCTTAGTACAGGCGAAGGCTGGCAAATAGGTTGAGAAGCGGCCATCTAGAGAGCGAAAGATGTCATGAACATGCATTATGAATAATGAACATTGGATACTAGCATGAATAGGATATGAACACCATGAATATAAATATCGTAGAGGCTATGTTGGTTTTGATTCAACTACATGCAAAAACCTGTGCCAAGTCAAGCCACTTGAAACATTCAGAGGAGTATACCATATCATCATACTACATCACAATCATTTTAATGCAATGTTGACATCCAAGATAAATCATTATCCACTCCTAGCTACTTAAGCATGGCATGAGAAACTATAATCTCTAATTGTCATTGCAAACATGTTTGATCATAATATGTTGAATCATGGATACTAGGTTAAACATATTTACAAAAAATAGAACAAGTTGAGTTCATACCCATTTCTCTCTGCCACAGTCACTTCATCAGATATCGTCATTATTTCATTTCACGTGCACGACTGAATGATATGAAAATAATAATAGTGCAAGAGTGTCGTGGACTAAGCTGGAATCTACAAACATTTTATTCAAAAGGAGAAGACAGGGCAATTTTGGCTCTTTGTTAGATCAATAGTAATGTATATGAGAGCCACTCAACATTTTCATCATGGTCTTCTCCTTGGTATGACTCAATAAACAGAAAAGAAATTCAGAGAAACACAGTGAATGTTTTTGGAATTTTTAGTTTTCTTGAAGAAAGCAAATTAAAGAGAAAGAAAAACAAAAATGAGAAAAACTATTTACACGGGAGAGCTCCCAACAAGCAAAAGAAGACTCAAGAAATCTTTTTGGGTTTTCTTTTTAATACTACAACTAACTAAAGTAGAAATAAAAAACAAAAAGAAGCAAGAGACATTTTTAGGGTTTTCTCAAAGTTTTTCGAGCACACAAGAAAAAAGCAAGAAAATAAATCTAGAATGGATAATACAATGAAAGAGTGTGAACATCAACGACTGGAATGAAGTGTGTGATCATGAATATAATGTCAGTGGAAACACGTACTCCCCCAAGCTTAGCCTTTTGGCCTAGCTTGGAAATCGCCATCCGTAGTAGCCATCTGGTCCCATGTCGAAGTGCTGCGGCGGCGGCACCTGAGCATCCCACTCGTGAGGCTCCTCCTCTGCCTCTGCCTGGGCGTCCCGATAGGCAATAATATCCACTAAGTTATCTCAACAGGGATACGTCCCAAACAATAAGTATATCATATTTCTTTTTAGCAGTAGGTAGAGGTAGTTGAAAGCTTCCAATAGTGAGTGCCAGAGATTTTTCAATAACATTAATTCACTTGGAATTGTTTCTTCAGAAAGTGCACCGTATGTTCATTACAATTGATATGAAAAAGTGACCTTGCTTTTATTGCAATCAATAACAGCCCCTACAGTATTCAAAAATGGTCTACCAAGGATAATCGACATGTTGTCGTCCTTGGGCATCTCAAGTATAACAAAGTCTGTTAGGATAGTAACATTTGCAACAACAACGGGCACATCCTCACAAATACCGGTAGGTATGGCAGTTGATTTATCAACCATTTGCAAAGATATTTTGGTAGGGCGAGTTTATTCAAATCAAGTCCTTTATATATGGAGAAAGGCATAACACTAATACCAGCTCGTAAATCACACAAAGCAATTTTAACATAATTTCTTTTGATGGAGGAAGGTATAGTTGGTATTCCTGGATCTCCATGTTTTTTAGGTACTCCATCCTTAAAGGAATAATTAGCAAGCATGTTGAAGATTTCAGCTTCCATTATTTTTCTCTTATTAGTGATGATGTCTTTCATGTATTTTGCATAAGGGGCCATCTTTAAAATATCAGTCAAGTGAGTGGGCAAAAAGACTGGCCTAAGCATTTCAGCAAAGCATTCAAAATCTTCATCATTTTTTCTTAGTTGGTTTAGGTGGAAAGGGCATGGGTTTTTGAACCCATGGTTCTATTTCTCTTCCATGCTTTCTAGCAACAAAGTCTCTTTTATCATATCTTTTATTTTTAGGTTGTGGGTTGTCAAGATCAACAGCTGGTTCTATTTCAACATCATTATCTGGTTGTTTATCATTGTCTGGTTGAGTGTCCTCATGAACATCATCATTATCTTTTTCGTTATCACTAGATGAATGTTCATTACCATATTGAGTTTCAGCATCAGAAATAGAAACATCATTATTATCTTCAGGAGGTTTTTCTATTTCAGGTTCACTAGAGGTATGCATAGTCCTATCATTTTCCTTTTTCTTTTAGAAGGACTAGGTGCATCAGTATTAATTCTCTAGGAGTCTTGTTCTATTCTTTTAGGGTGTCCTTCAGGTTAAAGTGGTTCCTGAGTCATTCTACCTTGTCTAGTCATTACTCTAACAGCATGATCATTCATATTATTATTCATTTCATCAAGCAATTCTCTTTGAGATTTAGCAACTTGTTCTAGCTGGGTTTGAACCATAGAGGCATGTTTTCTTACACCTATAACATCATTAGTGATTCTAAATAACAAGTTACTCAAGCGAGCAAATCAGAGTTGTATTTCAATTCATAACATTCTTGTTGAAGTGATCTTATTTTCTAATGTAGTTATCGAACTCATAAAGGCATTCACTAGGATGCATATTGTAAGGGATGTCACTTTCATCAAATTTCATTAAAGAGTTTACCTCTACCACCTTTGGTAGTGGCATATCAAGTCCATGTATTTCTTCAATAGGCGGTAAATTTTTAACATCCTTTACTTTAATACATTTTTCCTTCATACTTTTCTTTGCATCTTGCATATCTTCAAGATTGAGATATAAGATACCCTTCTTCTTCGGAGTGGGTTTAGGCAATGGTTCAGGAAGAGTCCAATCATCATATTTTTCAATATGTTATTAAATAATTCCTCAGCTTGTTCAATAGTTCGTTCCCTAAAAACACAACCAGCACAACTATCTAGGAAATCCCTAGAAGAACTGGTTAGACCATTATAGAAGATATCAAGTATTTCATTTTCATAAGTGGGTGATCATGCAAAGCATTAAGCAATTGGAGAAGCCTCCCCCAAGATTGTGGGAGCCTCTCTTCTCTAATTTTCACAAAGTTAAATATTTCCTGTAAGGCAGCTTGTTTCTTATGAGTAGGAAAATATTTTTCAGAGAAGTAGTAAATCATATCCTAGGGGCTACGCACACAACCAGGAGCAAGAGTATTGTACCATATCTTAGCATCACCCTTTGATGAGAATGGTAATAACTTGAGAATATAATAGTAGCGAGTTTTCTCACTATGAGCAAATAGGGTGGCTATATCATTTAATTTAGTAAGGTGTGCCACAACACTTTTAGTTTTATAGCCATGGAAAGGATCAGATTCAACCAAAGTAATTAACTCTGGGTCGATAGAGAATTCATAATCCTTATCAGTAACAAAGATAGGTGAAGTAGCAAACTTAGGATCATATTTCATTCTAGCATTCAAAGATTTTCTTTCAGTTTGCATAATAATTTCTTAAGATCATCTCTATCATTGCAAGCAAGAAAACCTCTAGTTACCTCCTCATCCAGAACATAACCCTCGGGTACCTTAGGCAATTCATATCTAGGACAGCTAGGTCTAATAGGTGTTTCAAGATTTTCAATTTCAAGTACTTCTTCAGTTTCAATAATTTCATCAATTTCAATAATTTCATCAGTTTCAGCATTCTCAATATCTTTAGCTCTAGCAAGTTGTTCATCAAGAAATTCACCTAGTGGCACATTATCATCAAGAAAGATACTAGCATCATCATGAGTATCAATCATAGAGAAGTAGCATCATCAATAACTTTCAACATATCAGGATTAACAGCATGTGGTCGTGTTGCAAGTTTACTCAAAATAGAGGGTGAATCAAGTGCAGAGTGTGATGGCAGTTCCTTACCTCCCCTCGTTTTAGAGGGAAAAATATTAGTCTTGGTATCCTTCAGATTCTTCATAGTGATAAATAGATAATAATTCCAAGTCACTCGATAAATATAGCTATGCTCCCCGACAACGGCGCCAAAAAAAGGTTTTGATAACCGACAAGTATAGGGGATCGCAACAGTTTTCGAGGGTAGAGTATTCAACCCAAATTTATAGATTCAACACAAGGAGAGCCAAAGAATACTTGTAAGTATTAGTAGTTAAGTTGTCAATTCAACCACACCTGGAGATTAACTATCTACAGCAAAGTGATCAGCAGCACAGTAGTATGATAGTTTGATATGATAGCAGTAATCATAACAGTAACAGTAGTAGTGATAATTTTGTAGCAGTTGTAACAGCAGTAGCAACAATAGTAACTTGGCAAGAACAATACGTGGAAAGCTCGTAGGCATTGGATCAATGAATTCATTGGATGTTATTCATCATATAACAGTCATAACCTAGGGCGACATAGAACTAGCTCATGTTCATAAGTATAATGTAGGCATGTATTCCATACATAGTCATACATGCTTATGGAAAAGAACTTGCATGACTTCTTTTGTCCTACCCTCCCATGGTAGCGGGTCCATAAGGAAACAAAGGGATATTAAGGCCTCCTTTTAATAGAGAACTGGAACAAAGCATTAACAGATAGTGAATGCATGAACTCCTCAAACTACGGTCATCATCGGAAAGTATCCCGATTATTGTCACCCCAGGGTTTATGGATCATAACATGTAATAGGTGAATATGACTTGTAAGATTGGATCTAGAACATAGATATATTGGTGAAAACATAAATGGTTCAGATCTAAAATCATGGCACTCGGGCCCTAGTGACAAGCATTAAGCATGGCCAAGTCATAACAACATCAATCTCAGAACATAGTGGATACTAGGGATCAAGCCCTAACAAAACTAACTCAATTACATGATGAATCTCATCCAACTCCTCACTGACCAGCGAGCATACGAAGGAATTACTCACTCCCAATGGGGAGCATCATGAAATTGGCAATGAAGAAGGGTTGGTGATGATGAAGATCGAAGATCCCCCTCTCCGGAGCCCCGAACGGACTCCAGATCTGGCCTCTCGATGAAGAACACGAGGTGGCGGCGGCTCTGTATCGTGAAACATGATGAAAATTCCTCCCTGATTTTTTCTCCAAAAATAGGATTTTATAGCATCAGAGTTAGGGTCCGCGGGGCCACCAGGTGGGCACAACCCACCTGGGCGTTCCTGGAGGGGGTGGCGCGCCCTGGTGGGTTGTGCTCAACCAGGGGCCCCCTCCGATGGTTCTTGGCTCTAGTATTTTTCTTTAATTCTGAAATAATTCTCCAAAAAGTTCCATTCCATTCCGAGAAATTTTGTTTCTGCACAAAAACAACACCATGGAAGTTTTGCTAAAAACAGCGTCAGTCCGGGTTAGTTTCATTCAAATCATGCAAATTAGAGTCCAGAAAAAAGAGGAAAAGTGTTAGGAAAAGTAGATACAACGGAGACGTATGAAGTGTTCTTGACGATTCCATTGTGGATTCATATATGTCGTTTGGCAGTGGCAAAGACATGTGGGCTGTGCTCGAGGCCATGTTTGGGGCCTCGGACGCTGGCAGGGAGTTGTATGTCACGGAGCAATTTTGTGACTACAAGATGACTGATGAGCGCTCTGTTGTTCAGCGGGCTCATGATATACAGTCACTCGCTCAGGAACTTGATTACTTTAAGTGTGCGTGTCGCTGGACAAATTTGTGGCTGGGACCATCATTGCCAAGCTTCCACCTTCGTGGAACAATTTTGCTACTTCTCTAAAACACAAGGGACAGGAGTTTTCCATTTCGGATCTCATTAGCACTCTTGATTTTGAAGAGCATGCGAGAGCAAAAGACACAAGTGTTCGAGTCACTGAGGGAGCTTCTAGTGACCACATGGTACACGAGAAGAACTTCCAGCCGAACAAGCCCAAAAACAACAAGAACAAATCTCAGGGAAAAGGCAAGTTTGATGCAAAGAACAAGCCGTCACATTGTACCGACTTCTAGAAGAATTCTCATAAGAAGGGCAGGGGACACAAACATCAATTTTTGTAGAACCGCACAAAATTATGTGGCTACATCTACCTGCTGTCAGTACCTCATGGTGCTCCAGGTATGCCTACATTCGTAACTAGGTACAATGACCAGCGAAAGATGAAATAAGCATATTCATACGTTGACTTGCTGATTGCAGTGTGGAATGAGCCTGTCATGTGTGGACGAGCAAACAAGCAGTGCAGCTGCAACCTCACCGCAAGATAAAAGAGTCCTGAGTCAAATACGGCCTGGCCGGCGAGTAGTGGAGGAGCAAACAAGCAGATAGCTGTGGAGTTGCCAGAATGCTCAAAGTGCTCGCAGCATTGAGAAGAAACATGCATGCCCAGGAAATTATTGCGTGCGTAGGGAGGCCCTTTGCTCAGAGAAGATTCAATCGTTTTTCTTTATTTCTGCACCTTCTCACAACTTTGTCTTTGTTATAGTATGGTGAATCATTAAGATGCATAAACATGCTGAACTTTTGTGCTTGTGAATGTTAGTATGCATACCGTATCTTCTTAAGCTTAGTTTAATGTGAATGTTGACACCTCATTTTGCCGCGCTACGACCAGTGTGAGTGTCTGCATGCAGTATCACATCTTCTATTTGGTGGATGGCAAGCGGGCCCAAGAGGAGCCATAATTTTTTTAAGTTGAAAAGGGTTACCGATGAGGAGCGATAAGCTGGATGGCGTCTCTTTTTTTCTTTCGAATGGGTGATGACCCACAAGTATAGGGGATCAATTGTAGCTCTTTTCGATAAGTAAGAGTGTCGAACCCAACGAGGAGCAGAAGGAAATGACAAGTGGTTTTCAGCAAGGTAATGCCTACAAGTGCTAAAATTGTAAGTAACTGAGTAGTTTGATAGCAAGATATTTTGTAACAAGAAAGTAATGATAATAGTAACAAAAGTGCAGCAAGGTAGCCCAATCCTTTTGAGGCAAAGGACAGGCCAAAACGGTCTCTTATAATAAGCAAAGTGTTCTTGAGGGTACACGGGAATTTCATCTAGTCACTTTCATCATGTTGATTCGATTCGTGTTCGCTATTTTGATAATTTGATATGTGGGTGGACCGGTGCTTAGGTGTTGTTCTTACTTGAACAAACCTCCTACTTATGATTAACCCCCTCGCAAGCATCAGCAACTACGAGAAAAGTATTAAGGATAAATCCTAACCATAGCATTAAACTTCTGGATCCAATTGATCCCTTACGGAATAGCGCATAAACTAGGGTTTAAGCTTCTGTCACTCTCGCAACCCATCATCTAATAACTACTCCACAATGCATTCCCTTAGGCTCAAATATGGTGAAGTGTCATGTAGTTGACATTCACATGACACCACTAAGGGAATCACAACATACATACTATGAAAATATCGAACACATATCAAGTTCACATGATTACTTGCAACATGATTTCTTCTGTGACCTCAAGAACAAAAGCAACTACTCACAAGTGATAAACATGATGAAGATCAGAGGGGTATTAGATAGCATAATGGATCTGAACATGTAATCTTCCACCAAATAAACCATATAGTAATCAACTACAAGATGTAATCAACACTACTAGTCACCCACAAGCACCAATCTATAGTTCCGTACAAAGATTGAACACAAGAGATGAACTATGGTTTGAGAGGAGATGGTGTTGTTGAAGATGTTGATGGAGATTGCCCTCCCCAAGATGGGAGAGTTGTTGGTGATGATGACGATGATGATTTCCCCCTCCGGGAGGGAAGTTCCCCCGGCGGAATCGCTCCGCCAGAGGGCAAAAGTGCTCCTGCCCAAGTTCCGCCTCGAGGCGGCAGCGCTCCGTCCCGAAAGTCCTCTCCTTTTTTCTAGGTCAAAATGACTTATATACCAGAAGATGGGCACTAGAGGTGGGCCGAGGGGAGCACAACCCACCAGGGCGTGCCTGGGCTCCCTGGCGCGCCCAGGTGGGTTGTGCCCACCTGGTGGGCCCCCTCTGGTACTTATTGGCTCCAATATTCCTCATATATTCCATAAAAAATCTCCGTAAAGTTTCAGCTTGTTTCGAGTTGTGCAAAATAGGTGGCCTGGCGTAGCTTTTCCAGGTCCAGATTTCCAGCTGCCGGAATTCTTCCTATTTGTGTGTACCTTGCATAATATGAGAGAAAGGGCATTAGAATTACTCCAAAAAGCATTATTATGCATATAAACATCATAAATAACAGTAGGAAAACATGATGCGAAATGGACGTATCAACTTCCCCAAGCTTAGACCTCGCTTGTCCTCAAGCGAAAACCAAAATCGAAAAACATGTCCACGTGCTTAGAGAGAAGTTGTCAATAAAAACAAAATACGGACATAGAAGCATCATGTAAATTATTATAACAACAATAAACGTTAACATAAAACTTTTATCACAGAGCTTTTATCGTAGACTTCTCATGAATAAGTAACAATCCATCATACTATCAAAGTACAAAGCATAAACTCTATTAGAAACCAACAAACTATGTTCTCGGTCAACTTTGCAACTACAATTCATCACCTTTTCAGGAAGGGTCACGTATCGGAGCCTTTAGGCAAGTCGCCATACTCAACCATCATTTAGTCTTCTATGATTTCTAACACTCGCTGCATACACATGAGCAAAACGTTTCAACCGGACACATAGAAAGATAGGGGCTTATAGTTTCACCTCCCAACATATTCAGCTCAAGGGTGATGTCAACAATAATAACTTATGCCACCCATATTCAACTGGACATATGTGCCTACATCTTTCCTCACCACATGATGCTTGCCAAAGGAGAAAAATAAAAAGAATAGAGAGAAAAACTTTGACTCTTGCATAAAAGTAAATACATGAAAGTAAAAGATAGGCCCTTCGCAGAGGGAAGTAGAGGTTTCCATGCACTTATTTGTTTGTATGCTCAACCCCTTGATGCAAAAGAACGTCACGTTGTATTGCCCCTTGTGATGGAAACCTTTATTATGCAGTACATCGCTTTTATTCTTCACCATCACAAGTTTGTACAACGCTCAATTTTCTCTTACACTAAATGATCTCACACTTTTAGAAGCAATTTTTATTGCCTTATTGCACCGATGACAACTAACTTGAAGGATCTGACTCAATCCTTAGGTAGGTATGGTGAACACTTGAAAATAAGATTTGGGTTTAAGGGTTTTTGGATGCACAAGTAGTATCTCTACTTAGTGCAGAGTTTTTGGCTAGCCAAGATGGGGGCAAGCACCACATGTTGAAGGATCTATGACAATATAACTTCTATGTGAATATGAACAAACATAAATCATTAAGTTGTCTTCCATGTCCACGGTCAACAATTTTGGCATATAATATTTTGATGGGGGCTCACAATCATAAAAGATTTCCAGGATAGTGTATTTATATGTGAATCTTCTCTTCCCTTATTAATTCTTTCATGAGTTGCATCATTGACCAATGCTATGTTTGTCAATCTCTAACAACATTTTCTATTTATACTTTTCCTTATGTGGTGTCATCACCTACCATAAGATTAGCATATGATCTTTTTCATTTATTTCCTTTCTTTTTATTGGAACATGAAAGTAAAGAAAGCAAAACTCAAACTATACTTTATCATATATCTCGCACACGATTACAAGGATAAATCACTAAGAAAACTCTCGAAAAGAAAGGATCGAACTAAACTTTTATTCATCTAAAGCAAAACATAACTATGGATCAAACTAAGATAAGTAAAGGCAAAAAGTTAGTGGGTTGATACGATACCGGGGCACCTCCCCCAAGCTTGGCGGAAGCCAAGGGGAGTGCCCATACCCGATACTCAATTTTCTTTTGGTGATTAAGAAGGTGGCGGTGATGAAGCAGAGACAATCTTGTCCTCAGGTTTCCATGGCAGAGGTCCACCATCATAGGAGGAAGAATGAGTCTCACGGGTCCTGCAACTGGCAGCCAAACTCATACCTTTAAACCTTGCCTCATATTCAAAGACTTGGTTTTGGAGATCATAGATCTGGCTTTGGAGGAAGTTGATTTGCTCATTGAGGGTGAAAACGATTTCCTTCATGGACTTGCCATCCACCTTGAGATCACGGGTGAAGTCCGTGATTATGAGGTGATTGGCATTGAGTCCACGCTCCACCATCCCCTTGCATCGGAACACCTCCTGCTCCATAGCTTCAAGCCTAGCCTCCATGGTTCCTATCCCCTTGGGACCTTGCACATCGCGGATGTGCAGCACCCCCTCATGCATCTGGATGACCTGAGGGTTCTGCACCACCTCTCGCAAATATGGGTTGATGACGTTCTTGAAGAACTTGTCCTTGGAGGAGCTTGAAGCGGCCATGGTAGATGGGATCTGACAAAAAATAGGAAGGAAAAGAAAATAGAAGATTTCTCCGTGATACGGTGGTTAATAGGTTCGGGGGGTATATAAAGATTTTTTATCTTGGGAAACAAGCAAGCTTTAGAAAAATGGAGTCCAGAAGGTACCCGAGGTGGGCACAACCCACCTGGGCGCTTGTACCCACCAGGGTGCACTTCCTCGTAGTTTCTCATTTCCCTAATTTTTGTTATATTCCAAAACTGACAGAAAATATTTTTGCAGATTTTTTGGAGTCCGTTTACTTACCGTATCACGTACCTCCTCTTTTTAACGATTCTGGAGTGTTCTGGAAGGACTCTTTTATGTGTTCTTCCGGTGTGTTAGTTTGGATAATATTACTTTCAACATTAATGGGTGTACCTGAGATATAATGTTTTATTCATTGCCCATTAACAATCTTCGGATTAGTACCTTCGGAATTATTTATTTTGATAGCTCCAGACTGATAAACCTCCTCCATAACATAGGGTCCTTCCCATTTGGAGAGGAGCTTTCCTGCAAAGAATCTGAAACAAGAGTTGTACGAAATCACATATTCTCCAACTTTAAACTCACGCTTTTGCATTCTTTTGTCATGCCATATTTTAACCTTTTCTTTAAATAACTTGCATTTTCATAAGCTTGGGTTCTCCATTCATCTAAAGAGCTAATATCAAATAAACTCTTTTCACCGGCAAATTTAAAATCATAGTTGAGTTCTTTGATTTCCCAATATGCTTTATGTTCTAACTCAAGAGGCAAATGACAAGCTTTTCCATAAACCATTTTATAAGGAGACATACCCATAGGATTTTTGTATGCTGTTCTATAAGCCCAAAGTGCATCATCTAATTTCTTAGACCAATTCTTCCGGGACCTATTGACAGTCTTTTGCCAAATTAATTTTATTTCTCTATTGCTAAGTTCAGCTTGACCACTAGATTGAGGATGATAAGGTGATGCAATTCTATGGTTAAAATCATACTTAGCAAGCATTTTATGGAAAGCACCATGAATAAAGTGTGAACCACCATCAGTCATTAAATATCTAGGGACTCCAAACCTTGGGAAAATAACTTCCTTAAGCATTTTAATAGAGGTGTTGTGATCAGCACTACTAGTTGGAATAGCTTCTACCTACTTAGTAACATAATCAACAGCAACCAAAATATGTGTATACCCATTAGAGGAAGGAAAAGGTCCCATGTAATCAAATCCTCAAACATCAAATGGTTCAACAACAAGTGAATAATTCATAGGCATTTCTTGACGCTTACCGATATTACATATTCTTTGACATTCATCACAAGATAAGACGAACTTACGGGCATCCTTGAAGAGAGTAGGCCAATAAAATCCAGATTGCAATACCTTGTGAGCAGTACTGTCTCCCGCATGATGCCCTCCATAAGCTTCGGAGTGACATTTCCATAGGATTTGTCCCTGTTCATGCTTAGTACACATTGTCTAATAATACCATCTACTCCTTCTTTATAAAGATGTAGGTTATCCCAAAAGTAATGTCTTAAATCATAGAAGAATTTTTTTCTTTTGTTGGTATGTAAACCTAGGTGGTAAATATTTAGCAAGAATGTAATTAGCATAGTTAGCATACCAAGGAGTCTTATGAGAAACATTTATTGCAGCTAACTGCTCATCAGGAAAACTATCATCAATAGGTAGTCGGTCATCAAGCACATTTTCAAGCCTAGACAAATTATCAGCTACGGGGTTCTCTGCTCCTTTTCTATCAGTGATATGTAAATCAAATTCTTGTAGCAAGAGAACCCATCGAATAAGTCTAGGTTTAGCATCTTTCTTTTCCATAAGATATTTAATAGCAGCATGATCGGTCTGAACTATTACTTTTGAATCAACAATGTAAGATCTAAATTTATCACAAGCAAGCACCACTGCTAGAAATTCTTTTTCAGTAGTAGTATAGTTTCTTTGAGCACTGACTAGAGTATTACTAGCATAATGAATAACATTTAGTTTCTTCTCGACTTTTTGTCCTAGAACAGCACCAACCGCATAATCACTAGCATCACACATAATTTCAAAAGGCAAGTTCCAATCAGGTGGTTGAACAATAGGTGCAGAAATTAAGGCTTTCTTGAGTGTTTCTAAGGCTTCTAAACAATCATCATCAAAAACAAAAGGCACATCCTTTTTCAAAAGATTTGTAAGAGGCCTAGAAATTTTAGGGAAGTCTTTGATAAATCTCCTATAGAAACCAGCATGACCTAGGAAACTACGAATACCTTTGATATTTTTAGGACATGGCATTTTCTTAATTGCATCAACCTTAGCTTTGTCCACTTCAATACCTCTTTCAGAAAGTTTATGACCCAAGACAACACCTTCATTAACCATAAAGTGCCACTTCTCCCAATTCAAGACAAGATTTGTTTGTTCGCATCTCTGCAAAACTCGATCAAGATTTCTTAAACAATCATCAAAAGACTTCCCATAAACAGAGAAGTCATCCATGAAAACCTCAACAATCTTTTCACAAAAGTTAGAGAATATTGTAGTCATACATCTTTGAAAGGTAGCAGGTGCATGGCATAAACCAAAAGGTATATGTCTATAAGCATAAGTTCCAAAAGGACAAGTAAAAGTGATCTTTTCTTGATCAGGTTGAGAAACAGGTATTTGTGAAAAGCCAAAGTATCCATCAAGGAAGCAAAAATGTGTGTGCTTAGATAATCTTTCTAGCATTTTATCAATAAAAGGCAGAGGGTAATGATCGTTTCTAGTTGCTTTGTTTAATTTTCTAAAGTCAATTACCATTCTATAGCCTGTAACAATTCTTTGTGGAATAAGTTCATTCTTATCATTAGGAACAACAATGATACCTCCTTTCTTAGGGACACAATGAACATGACTTACCCATCTACTATCAGCTATAGGATAGATTATACCTGTTCCAGAAGTTTTAATAATTCCATTCTTACTGCTTCTTTCATCTTCGGATTTAACCTACGTTGGTGATCAACAACGGGTTTAGCATCAAGTTCCATATTAATCTTGTGTTGACATAGAGTGGGACTAATGCCCATTAAATCATCAAGAGTAATCCAACAGCAGCTCGGTGCTTCCTTAAAAAAATTGTAATCTTTCTTCTTCATGTTCTGAAAGGTTAGCACTAATAATAACATGATATATTTTCTTCTCATCAAGATAAGCATATTTCAAAGTATCCGGCAATTGTTTTAATTCAAACACAGGATCACCTTTAGGTGGAGGAGGACCTCCTATAAGTTCAATTGGCAAATTTTGTTTAAGCAGTGGATGTTCTTCAAAGAAAATCTTATCTATTTCATTTCTTTCATGCATATGTAAATCATTTTCATGGTCTAGCAGATATTGTTCTACAGGATCAGTAGGAGGCACTGCAATAGAAGCAGGACCAATTATTTCATCCTTACTAGGCACTTCTTTTTCATGAAGCTTTCTACCGAACTTGGAAAAATTAAACTCATGAGACTCATCACCAAGGCTAAGACCGACAGTTTGTTTCTCACAATCAATTTTAGCATTAACGGTGTTCAAGAAAGGTCTACCATTTTGGGACAAAAGTCATCTTGTGGGGAACCAAGAACAAGAAAATCAGTAGGGTAATTTATTTTCCCACACAAGACTTCAACATCTCTAACAATCCCAATTGGTGATATAGTATCTCTATTAGCAAGTTTAATAGTAACATCAATGTCTTCTATCTCTACGGGTGCTATGTCATTCATAATTTCTTGATATAAGGTGTAGGGAATAGCACTCATGCTAGCACCTATGTCACATAAACCATGATAACAATGATCTCCTATTTTAACTGAGACAACAAGCATGCCAACAACGGGTCTATGATTATCCGTTCTATCGTGTTTGATAGTATCTTCATTACAGAAGTAAATAACATGCTCATCTACATTTTCTTCCAAGAGATCCTTAACCATAGAAACACTAGGTTCTACTTTGATTTGTTCATCAGGTTTAGGTGTTCTAATATAACTTTTGTTAACCATAGTTGAAACTTTAGCATGTTCCTTTGTCCTAACAGGGAAAGGTGGTTTCTCAATATAAGCAGTAGGAACAACTGGATCAACATTATAAAGTATAGTTTCCTCTTTAGCTAGTTCTAGTTCTTTAATTTCTTCTTTAATAGGTGGTGATATTTATACCACTTCTCCTTAGGGAGATCAACATGAGTAGCAAATGATTCACAAAAGGAGGCTACTATCTCACAGTCAAGTCCATATTTAGTGCTAAACTTTTGAAAAGCATAACTATTCATAAAAGATTTAACCCAATCATACTTAAGCTTAATACCTGCCTCTTTACCTTCATCGAGTTCCCAATCTTCAGAGTTGCGTTTAATTCTTTCTAAAAGATCCCACCGGAATTCAATAGTCTTCTTCATAAAAGAACAAGTACAAGAAGTATTGAGCATGGATTGATCATCACGAGAAAGCTGAGCATAAATATTCTGAATAATAATTTCTCTTGAGAGCTCATGATTGGGGCATAAATATAACATTGACTTAAGCCTCCCCCAAGCTAGAGCGATACTTTCTCCTTCACAGGCCAAAAATTATATATGTAATTCCGATCACGATTAACCAGATGCATAGATATTTTTTTGGTGAAATTCCGATTTCAATCGATTCCAATTCCAAGATCCAATATCATCCCATGCTGATACGTCTCCAACGTATCAATAATTTTTGATTGTTCCATGTTGTTATATTATCAATCTTGGATGGTTTATAATCATTTTATAGTCATTTTATATCATTTTTTGGTACTAACCTATTGACATAGTGCCAAGTGCCAGTTCCTGTTTTTCCGTGTTTTTACATCGCAGAAAATCAATATCAGATGGAGTCCAAATGCCATGAAACTTTACGGAGGTTTTTTATGGACCAAAAGGAACATGTTGGGCCCTGGTTGCACCTGGGGAGTCCCGAGGAGGGGACAACCCACCAGGGCGCACCAGGAGGCCTAGGCGCGCCCTGGTGGGTTGTGCCCACCTCGGGTGCCCCCCGGACCGCCTCTTTGCTCTATAAATACCCCAAAAATCCCAGAACCCTAGGGGAGTCGACGAAATATTCATCCAGCTGCCACAGAGTCCAGAACCACCAGATCCAATCTAGACACCATCTCGGATGGGGTTCACCACCTCCATTGGTGCCTCTCCGATGATGCATGAGTAGTTCTTTATAGACCTTCGGGTCCATAGTTAGTAGCTAGATGGCTTCATCTCTCTCTCTCTTGATTCTCAATACAATGGTCTCTTGGAGATCCATATGATGTAACTCTTTCCCTGTGTGTTTCTTGGGATCCGATGAAATTCGAGTTTATGATCAGATCTATCTTTTTATATCCATGAAAGTATTTGAGTTTCTTTGATCTCTTTTATGCATGATTGCTTATAACCTCATATTTCTTCTCCGATATTTGGGTTTTGTTTGGCCAACTTGATCTATTTACCTTGCAATGGGAAGAGGTGCTTTGTAGTGGGTTCGATCTTACGGTGCTTGATCCCAGTGACAGAAGGGGAACCGACACGTATGTATCGTTGCTATAAGGAAAAAACGATGGGGTCTATCTCTACATAGATAGATCTTGTCTACATTATGTCATTATTCTTATTGCATTACTCTGTTTCTTTATGAACTTAATACACTAGATGCATGCTGGATAGCGGTCGATGTGTGGAGTAATAGTAGTAGATGCAGGCAGGAGTCGGTCTACTAATCTACGTGATACCTATATAATGATCATTGCCTAGATATCGTCATAATTATTTGAAGTTCTATCAATTGACCAACAGTAATTTGTTCACCCACCGATTTGCTATTTTTCTCGAGAGAAGCCACTAGTGAAACCTACGGCCCCCGAATCTTCTTTATCATATTATTTGCCTTTGCGATCTATTTTTATTCGCTTTTATTTTCAGATCTATTAATCTAAAAACCCAAAAATACCTTATTGCAATTTATTTTATTTGGCGTTTGATCTATCAATATTTACAACCTTTTTCCCATCACGCACCAATTTCTGGCACCATTACCCGAAAGGGATTGACAACCCCTTTAACACGTCGGGTTGCGGGGATTTGTTATCTGTGTGCATGGGCTGTTTATGTTGTGTTGCTTGGTTCTCCTACTAGTTCGATAACCTTGGTTTCATATCTAAGAGAAATACCTACCGCCGGTGTGCTACATCATCCCTTCCTCTTTGGGGAAATACCGATGTAGCTGCAAGCGACATCACATGCCAATGCTTTTCCCTTCAAAGATAAAGGAAAATCTTGTTTTTAACTACATCTCTGGGTAAACCTGCAAGCTTAAACAATCCACAAATTTGTTCCACATATATCAAGTGCATATCAGGATGTTCGGTTCCATCTCCTGCATAAGGATTAGCTAGCAGTTGTTCTATCATACCTGAAGGAATTTCATATTCAAACTTTTCAGTAGGTGCAGTATGTTGAGGGGTAGCTAATTGTGGTTCTGGTCGAGGTGAAGATACCCCGAACAAACCCCTAAAAGGATTGTTTTCCATAGTAACAAATGACAATAAATTTCAGCAAACTGTATAAATATTTCCGTACCAATTTCCACTTACCAAAGGCGCTTCACTCGCTGGCAACGGCGCCAGAAAGTAGCCTTGATGACCCACAAGTATAGGGGATCAATTATAGATCTTTTCGATAAGTAAGAGTGTCGAACCCAACGAGGAGCAGAAGGAAATGACAAGTGGTTTTCAGCAAGGTAATGTCTGCAAGTGTTGAAATTGTAAGTAACAGAGTAGTTTGATAGCAAGATATTTTGTAACGAGCAAGTAATGATAATGGTAACAAAAGTGCAGCAAGGTAGCCCAATCCTTTTGAGACAAAGGACATGCCAAAACGGTATCTTATAATAAGCAAAGCGTTCTTGAGGGTACACGGGAATTTCATCTAGTCACTTTCATCATGTTGATTCGATTCGTGTTCGCTACTTTGATAATTTGATATGTGGGTGGACCGGTGCTTAGGTGTTGTTCTTACTTGAACAATCCTCCTACTTATGATTAACCCCCTCACAAGCATCCGCAACTACGAGAAAAGTATTAAGGATAAATGCTAACCATAGCATTAAACTTTTGGATCCAATCGGTCCCTTACGAAATAGCGCATAAACTAGGGTTTAAGCTTCTGTCACTCTCGCAACCCATCATCTAATAAATACTCCAAAATGCATTCCCTTAGGCACAAATATGGTGAAGTTTCATGTAGTTGACGTTCACATGACACCACCAAGGGAATCACAACATACATACTATCAAAATATCGAACACATATCAAGTTGACATGATTACTTGCAACATGATTTCTCCCGTGACCTCAATAACAAAAGTAACTACTCACAATTGATAAACATGCTCAAGATCAGAGGAGTATTAAATAGCATAATGGATCTGAACATATAATATTCCACCAAATAAACCATATAGTAATCAACTACAAGATGTAATCAACACTACTAGTCACTCACAAGCACCAATTTATAGTTCCGGTACAAAGATTGAACACAAGAGATGAACTAGGCTCTGAGAGGAGATGGTGCTATTGAAGATGTTGATAGAGATTGCCCTCCCCAAGATGGGAGAGTTGTTGGTGATGTTGATGACAACGATTTCCCCCTCTGGGAGGGAAGTTCCCTCGGCGGAATCGCTCCACCAGAGGGAAAACGTGCTCCTGCCCAAGTTCCGCCTCGAGACGGCGGCGCTCCGTCCCGAAAGTACCCTCCTTTTTTTGGTAGGTCAAAATGATTTATATACCAGAAGATGGGCACCAGAGGTGGGCCAAGGGGAGCACAACCCACCAGGGGCCTCGGCTCCCTGGCGCGCCCAGGTGGGTTGTGCCCACCTGGTGCGCCCCCTCCGATACTTATTGGCTCCAATATTCCTCATATATTCCATAAAAAATCTCCGTAAAGTTTTAGCTTGTTAAGAGTTGTGCAGAATAAGTGGCCTGACGTAGCTTTTCCAGGTCCAGATTTCCAACAGCCGGAATTCTTCCTCTTTCTGTGTACCTTGCATATTATGAGAGAAAAGGCATTAGAATTACTCCAAAAAGCATTATTATGCATAAAAACATCATAAATAACTGTCGGCGTTCTAGGAACGGGGGTCCCCAGACTTGCCTGCCTGCAACCTGCGGCGTGGCTCAAGCGGGGGCCCAGCGCGGCCCATCTTCATCAGCTCAAGCTCAAGACCCTCGCGAGGGGACAAGCCTCGCGGGGCGGACGACAGGAAGCTTCCTCAGAGGAGGCCTCATCAGGCAGGCTCGCGAGGAGGCGGAGAGATCAATGCAAGGGTACCTCGCGAGGAACCCGTGACGCAAGCCATGACGATCGAGACCAGGCGGGTGCCAGACGGGCGCCGGCCTGCGTAGTGTCCTTGTTTCCCCTTTGGTGCAAAGAGGGCAAGCACAGGACAAGACATCAGGGAAAGGTTACCATTCCGGTGCAACAAGACCAAGACCAGTCGGACGGCAGGACGGAGGTCACCGTGGAGCCCAAAACGACGTCATCGCCAGTGCTTTTGGCAGCCAAAGACCACCTTTGGTCAGGATAACTTGTACTACATGTTCACCTTCGAAATGGCCGATTGTTGGCGCCCTTCCCGCTCATTATTTGGGGAGAGGCCCAGGGCCTCTATAAATAGAGCTAGCCACCACAGAGTGGAGACGGCTGGAAATCTAGTAGAACCATAACAGAGAGAAAGAGAGAGGCGATTGAACTCACCCTAGCAGTTCATCGCACCAGCTCAAGAACACCTCTGGCGAGGCTGTTCTTCCCTTGTACTGTCCATCATCAGCCCTAGAGGCAATCCACCACACCACACACTGGAGTAGGATATTACACCACAACGGTGGCCCGAACCAGTATAAACCTCGTGTCTCTTGTGTTGTTCATCATTTTCATCTTAGTTCGCACGAGAGGATTGGACGTAGATCGGTAGGGGAAAGATCTCCGTGCGCACCCCAGTGTTCGAACCTCAAGGGTCTGCCGGAACTCGAAATCCGACATGTGGCGCGCCAGGTAGGGGTGCGCCGGAGTCCTCCTTCCTCCGTGTCGCGTTCCGCCGCTTCTCCACCCAGATGTCAAGAAACCTGGCTGCCAATGCCAACCGCTGGGCGGCATGGCCGGCCCACGCCATATCACCGTCTCAGGGCGACCTCAACCTTGCGCCTCAGGCAGCTCGTGCTTCGCAGGGTGCTGTGGGGCGCGGGCGACGCGGCCAGACGCCGCCTGCCCTCACGCCACGGCAGGTGCGGGCCGCAGCAAGGGCCTCGAACCACGCTGCTACCACGGCACCATACACCCGACGGGAGCAGGCGAACTCCAGGGCCGCGCTCACGCTGGCCCGAGAGCTACTACGGTGCCGCTTGCTGGAAGGTGGCCGCGACGTGTTGTTGGAGCGAGTGGCCGAGATCCTGGACGCCGCCGCCTGAGGGGCGCCCCCTTTCTGCATCCAGCTACCGCCCCAGATCCAGGACAGGTCGCACGACGGCATTATGCGCGCCCACGCGATTTTAGGCGGGCCCCAGGGCCGGTCCAGCGCCAACACCTCCGCCGGCACCGGGCGGCAGATCGTGCCAGCCCCTCCCCAGGCCAACAAAGGGATGCGCGTCGCGGCCTTTGGCCTCGGTGGACCACCACGTCATCACATACAAGGCGATGCCCCAAGCCAGACTGTGTGGCATGCGGGGCGCTACAGCAAGGTCCACGAGGTGGTCGCCTCGGAGGCCTATGTACCCCGCATGGTGGATCAAGGGCGCGAGCTGGAAGAAGGTCATGGCTCGTTCCTCGGGCCCGGCTGGGACGAGGAGGCACCGGAAGCCAAGCTCTTTCAGGAACCCCAAGAGAGCATCGACAATCGTGCCGACAGCAGCAACTATCGGGTACCACTCATCCCTCAGGAGCAAGCTTACGCTAACCATGGGTCGCAGGAGGTACAAGTCGCCGCAGCGGATGGCTGCCCCAACGCTGCAGCCTCTTATCCGTCGGGAGGAGGGTGCAGGGGGCTACAGGAAAGGGGCCGAGATCCGGGCTCACCCTCACGGCGGTCGGGTCAAGATGTTCTTCGGAGGTAGGCCCTCTGCCGGGGAGGTGCCCCATGGCCTGCCCCCGGCGGAGGACCCATGGTCGTCGGGGGAAACACTGGCGACCGCTCTACCCCATTGGCGTCGTCCTTGGTTTCCGATCGCCGTTAATGGCGGCAGAGTAAGGCGCAAGGCGGGGCCCTCGTCTGGCGATATGAAGCAAGGCCAGTACCTGTGAAGAAGGCCCAGTGCCTGTGAAGCTCGCCGCCCCGTGACACTCTCACGTAATAATGAGTGGGGCTGTACACGCCCCGGAGTCTCAGGAGCGCCGGCCTCAGGCCCTGGGGCTCCCGCCCACGCCCAGTGGCAGCACTTAGCTCTGCGCTGGTGAGAAGACGTCGAAGACTAGACTAGGTGCCGGACGCGGCTTTTTTGCTTTTCTTCTGCCTTTTTGCTTTTTTTTTGCTTCTTCCTTGTCAGCAAGTTTCATTGGTTTGGATTTAAGTTGGATTTGAGTTCGAAGCTTGCGTGCATTCGGGGAGGGGGTGTTTAGTCTCGTTCGAGCAATCTCTCGCGTTCTGGTTTCGGATTTACGCCCCAAGCTAGCGTCAGCTACCCCCCCCCCCTCACGAGCCCCTCGTGAGCTGGGTCGGGCCAGGAATGCCTATAGCCAGGACCACTGTCTCCGCACCCTCTTCGGAGGTCCTCGTCACAGGATCAACAGGTTAATCGAGGGACGCCGGAGGCGTAGCATCCCCCCACAGGCCCACTCAGGGCATGCCAGGGCCGGAAGGATAAACTGCGGAGACATGCGATCAGTCGGACATATCACTCACCATGTCTTCTGGGGCGCCCTCGGAAGCGCCACTGGCGTCGTCGACATTGTCACCACCGCCGCCAGCACCCCCATCACTACCAGGATCATCCACAATGTTCCCTTCATTGGCGCCCACGACCACGCCGTCGTCATCATACACGAAGGCCCTGACGAGGGCGTCCACGTTGTCCTCCACCCACCGCGCCAGGTCACCCCAGACGGCAATGGGCATGGGTGCGATGGCAGCGTCGAAGTCGAAGTGGGGGTCCCTGTCCTGCAGATAGCTGAAGACACGGGAGAAGGCACGCCCGAGCAAGGCTCGGCTCCTCTCTTTGACAAGCCAGCATGACCTCTCGGGCCGGTTCTCCAGAAGCGTCACCACGTCAGTGAAAAATTGGAGGTTGCCGGCGTAGTTGACCTCATGCGGCTCCCTAGCAGCAGCCTCGTAGACATAGCCCAAAGCTGTGTTAGCCCTCTCTCGGAGCGTTTGAAGCATGGGGCATGCACATGCTCCAGAACCCGCCACCGACGGAGCTCCTCCTCACTTCGCTGCGCAACGGCCTCGCCGTCATCGACCCTCTGTTGAAGAAGAAGCTGCTCGGCCCGGGAAGAGGACAGCTCTGCCTGCGCCGCGCCGAGGGCGGCTGCGGAGGAGTCCGCGCGCCGCGTTGCTTTGGTCAGTTTGGCCCTGAGGGCTGCGGTCCTGCCCTCGGCATCGGCCTTGATCAGCCCCAACATCGTCCCGTGTTCGCGCTCGAGGGCCGAGCGAGCTTCCGCCATGCAGCGATCGACTTCTTCCTGGGCTCGGGCTTCGCGCGCGGCGATGTCATCCTCCGCCTGGGCCACCAGGCGCTCCCTCGTCTCCAACCGCTCAAGGTCAAGGTTGCGCTCGGCGGCCTCCAGCGTCAGCACCTCCTCGCGCTTCAGAAGCTCCACCCGGTCGACAGAGGCCGCCCCCATCGACTCAAGGGCCGCCTGGCGCAATTCCACTTTCTGCTCCAGGGAGTTGCTCCAGGCTTGGAGCTCCCATGCGCGCTCCTCTGCATCCTTGCACCGCCGGTCTGCCTCCCGAGCCTCCTCAACGGCCAGGGAGCAGACCTCCCGCGAAGCTGCCAGCGACGCCTCAGCCTTCGCGTTGTCAAGATCACGTTGATGACGCGTGAGGGCTATGGCAACCTTTAGTTTGCACTTCTCCTCAGCAAGGCGCAAACCTTCGGCCTCGAGGCGTGCGTCCTCGTCAGCAAGCTCTGCCCTGATTCGGCTCACCGCATCCGCCGCCCCCTGGAGGAACTCTTCACGAAGGGCACGACACTCCCAAGCACGCCTGAGCACCTCTTCCACATCACCTTCTTCCGCTGGAGCATGCAGAGGGCCCCGGGGCGGTAAGCCCTCTCCAGGCGTGGGGCAGGGGGCTGCCGCCCCAGCCGTCGCCAGATGGACCGCCCTGAGAGTCCGGCCCGGCGTTGATCCACCCACGGAGGAGGAGCCAAGGACAGACCACAGCCATTCGCCTTCTATGACCAGAGAAGGGGCACGGGGCAAGCCTGACGCGCCCAAAGAAGACTCGTGAAGAAAGGGCATCGGGCGAGCAAGCTCGAGGCGCCCTACGGAGAAGATCACTCCACCAACCGGTCCAGCGGTGAGGGCACCACCTGAGCTCGGCGGACCCGGAGCCAGCAAAGGGGGCGAAGCTGCGGGGGCTGGCTCCTGGGTCGACTCGACGGACTCATCAAGGCGAGACCTGAAGGGCCACGATCAATCACAAGGATAACAGAGCAAGTGAGCAGGGAAAGAAGAAGGCTTACTCGTCCATGGCAAAGTGCTTCCTGCGCTTCAACAAGCGGCAAGGGCGGTCGCTGCCGCCTGAGGCCTCCTTCCTCTTGTGAAGGGCCTCGAAGTCTACACGAAACTGACCCAAGCGCCTGGGGTGGGGGTCGGCCTGGGGCGCAGAAGAAGCCTCAGGATTGTCGGCGCCGGAGGAGTCAGCTTTGGGGGCACCGTCGGGCGTCGCCTCGCGAAGAACGGCTGGGGGCTCGGGAGCCCCGGCCTCAGGAGCCGAAGGCCAAAACCCTGCATCAACCGCCGCCCCAGGGCGGGCCTCGGGAGATGCCGCCTTCGAGGCTTCACGCGGGGCCACCACCTCGACATCAGCCACCTCAGCTCCCGCCGGCTCTCTTCCCGCTCCGTCGCCTGGGGAGGGACCGCTGTGGCCGGAGGGGGGAGCAACCACGACAACTGGGTTCTCACGAGGCCCCGTGAGGCCAGTCGGGCGTAGCCCCCACTCGTCGAAGCTGGGCATCTGCTTCACAAAATCGGCCCTGCCGGAACAAAGGTACAGAAGGACGGCGCCGCTCCGTAGGCTGCCTGGGGAAGGATCACCAATCAAGACCCGAAGCATCGTCCGCAGCACTTCAGGCGCCAAATCCTCCTCCTGAAGCTGCATGCGGTCTCCGCGCCCCGCAAAGTCCCACATCCGGCGAGAATGGCACTGGAGAGGAGCAATGCGACACGGAAGGAACTCCCTCACGACCTTGGGCGCTGTCACATTGTGCGCCCTCAAACTTTCGAAGCGGCGCCACACGAAAGCGAGCCGGAGGCTCACGAGCGGTTCATGACCCCAGCCTGGGTTGGGAACAGCAGGCAAGGTCGGGTGCGAGAGCAAGGGGCTGGGCATCCCGACATCCACGTACAGCCACCGCTCTCTGAACCTGACCTGAGGAGGCGGAAGGCCGAAGTCAATCCCTAAAGCAGCCGTCTCAGTCATGGCGAAGAAGCTCACACACCCCGAGCACTGAGTGGGATCGCTCAGGCGCAAAGAGAAGAAGTGTCGCAGCAGAGCAACAGAAGGAGGGATGCCTAGCATCGCCTCACACACGAAAGCAAAGATGGCCAAGAGGGTAATGGACTCCGTCCCGAGGTGCATCATGTGGATCTGATAATGGGAGAGCACAGCATTGAAGAAAGCAGAAAAGGGGGAACCAGACCCGCCCATAGGGCATCGGCGAAGAATCGGACCTCCGTGACGGTCCTAGCAAGAAAGGCACGGGATGCGGGACAAACTGTTGTCCGGCCGCACTCGTTGAAGATGGAAGCGAGGGCGGAGTGGACCTTGTCCAAGGCTTCCGGGTTGAGTATGATTGACCGATCGACGGCGGGGGCCACCGCTGGAGGTGCGCAGGACGAAGGCGCAGGCTTCTTCCCCCTTCCCTTCTTTGCCGGTGCCATGGTGTTGGGGGAGGGGAAGAGCTCGAGATGGATTGGTGGCGGAGGTTGGAGCTCGGAGAAGAGGAAAGGTAGGAGGCGAGCGGGCAGCCAAAGGAGGAACAACTGTGTGCAACTACGGGTCCGCTTAGCCGGGCGCGCAGCAAGGCGTCGTGGGAAGTGCAGACGCCCATGCCTAATCAACCGCCACGCGGCGCCCAAGGCCGCAGGCTGTTAGGGCCCGCGGTGCTTCGTGCATGCCCCTTCGCTTCTCTGCTAAGCCAAGCACGCGCGCGCCTTGGGCTCGGGGGATACTGTCGGCGTTCTGGGAACGGGAATCCCCAGACTTGCCTGCCTGCGGCCTGCGGCGTGGCTCAAGCGGGGGCCCAGCGCGGCCCATCTTCATCAGCTCAAGCTCAAGACCCTCGCGAGGAGCCAAGCCTCGCGGGGCGGATGACAGGAAGCTTCCTCAGAGGCGGCCTCATCAGGCAGGCTCGCGAGGAGGCGGAGAGATCAATGCAAGGGTACCTCGCGAGGAACCCGTGACGCAAGCCATGACGATCGAGACCAGGCGGGCGCCGGTCTGCGCAGTGTCCTTGTTTCCCCTTTGGTGCAAAGGGGGCAAGCACAGGCCAAGGCATCAGACAAAGGTTACCATTCCGGTGCAACAAGCCCAAGACCAGCCGGACGGCAGGACGGAGGTCACCGTGGAGCCCAAGACGGCGTCATCGCCAGTGCTTTTGGCAGCCGAAGACCACCTTTGGTCAGGATAACTTGTACTACATGTTCCCCTTCGAAATGGCCAATTGTTGGCGCCCTTCCCGCTCATTATTTGGGGAGAGGCCCAGGGCCTCTATAAATAGAGGTAGCCACCACAGAGTGGAGACGGCTGGAAATCTGGTAGAACCATAACAGAGAGAAAGAGAGAGGCGACTGAACTCACCCTAGAAGTTCATCGCACCAGCTCAAGAACACCTCTCGCGAGGCTATTCTTCCCTTGTACAGTCCATCATCAGCCCCAGAGGCAAGCCACGACACCACACACTGGAGTAGGGTATTACACCACAACGGTGGCCCGAAGCAGTATAAAACTCGTGTCTCTTGTGTTGTTCATCATTTTCATCTTAGTTCGCACGAGAGGATCAGACGTAGATCGGTAGGGGAAAGATCTCTGCGCGCACCCCAGTGTTCGAACCTCAAGGGTCTGCCAGAACCCGAAACCCAACAATAACAGTAGGAAAACATGATGCAAAATGGATGTATCAATGGGAAATAAGTTGGAGAGTTGGAGAGTGTCTCTAATGGGTTGCCTCTAGTGTTAAGGCTATCCAGTACGAAACACGAGCAACCGACTAGGCCGATACAAAAGCCTATCCATCTTAAAGCCCATTTATTTTTATTTCTTGTGAGGAAAAGCCCATATTTCTTGAAGAGGGGTGGTCCCAGAAAAACCCTCCTTCCTCCTCGCATCCACTTATACTGCAGCTCACTGGACTCTCCCGCTTCCGCTGCCCCCCAATTCCCCCCCACTCCCCATCTTCTTCACTCGTACAGAAAACCCCCGCTCACCTTCTTCCTCGCTCATACAGAAAACGCCTACTCCTCTTCTTCCTCAGTCCTACAGAAAACCCCAAACCTCCTTCTTCCCCACTCGCACTGCCACTAGGCTCGTCTCTGGCTACTCTGCTCAAACCCGTGAGCTCGTGACGTCTGCAAGGAAAATGGAGTCGGTTGACCCCAACGCTAAGAAGATGAGGCTCCCACTAGCGGTGACGCTGGTTGTAGATCCCGCACCAGGCAGCGGGGAGGGAGAAGCGGCGAGCCCCCACCCCCCGGATCTGAGGAACCCATAGAATCTCGGGTGGACCGCATCAGTGATCTCCCGGACGCCATCCTTGGGGAGATCATCTCGCTTCTCCCCGCCAAGGAATGCTGACACACCCAAGTCCTCTCAACTCGGTGGCGTCCTCTATGGCGCGCCACGCCCCTTAATATCGACTATCGTCGGCTATCTGTCATTTCTACTTTTGAACTCCTCAGAGCCATCATCTCCTCCCACCAGGGATCCGTTCAACGCCTCCGCATCCCGACACATTACCTGCTGTCCATACCCTACACGATGGACGTCTGGCTGACATCCCCTGAATTCCAAAGACTCCAGCAGTTTGAGTTCTACCATTACCACGAAAATTACATACCACGAACCGAACACCAAGAATTTCTACCCGCACCACTATTGTCCATCTCGTGGGTTTTCTTCTCTCTCTCCACACCGCCACCTTTGCCTGGTGCCATCTACCAGACGATCTAGTAGAAATGCTTTGACTCCCACTACTAAAAAAACTTCCGCTTGTGGTGGTTTATCTATCAGAGGCCTCACTACACAACATCATACACTCCATTTGGCCTGCCCTGGAGCGCTTGCTAATTGTTTTGGGAATAGAAATTGATATCAGTTGTCTCCAAATAAAGTCGCCTCACCTTAAAAGCATTCGAATTTGTTTTGAAGAACAACAGCTCATCATCGAAGATGCCCCTTCACTTCAAAGGTTGCTTCTTCATTATTGCTATATACCTTCACAAATAACTGTTGTCTCTGCACCTAAACTGGAGACCTTGGGTGTAATTCGTGATCCATTTAATTATCACAAGTTGGTGTTTGGCTCCACACTTATTCAGGTACCGTATATTATCATCTACTCATTTGTAATCATAAGCTGCATTTTTCATTTGTGCACATAAGTTTTATATCATCTTGGAGTACACTTTGGGTACTAATATTATGTTATATGCTCAATGAAGAGTTCGTCCGTGGACTATCAATGGTCCCAGATTCTATCAAGATCTTATATATCGAAATGTTTAGTTATGATCTAAACGTAATTATTGGCTTGCCGTGATGATTTCCATGTCTGGAGAATCTATATATAAAGGTGATTATTTCATGCACATTGAAAGCCCGTATATATTGTACTAGAATTAACCGTTCAGCTATTGCTCTTTCGACATACTCTTTTTTTAGACCTTAATTGTTTTCAATCTTCATGTCTACTTAGGCACTAACACATGGAGAAAAACATATAACCAATCTGTGGCGTAATAAGCACTAGGATTCTCTCAGTTCTCATGACATTCATTTGAGGAAAATAACGATGGAAGGATATGCATCCAACCAGGCAAATAGAAGCTTTGTCATATTCTTCCTGTTGAATGCGAGATTACTATTGTCCATGATGCTTAAGTTTTTCAACAAGAAATTTCTCACGGACTGACACGTTGAACAACAAAAAAAGGACTTTCTTGTGGACAAATGGGCTTCTGAATGTGCTGGGCTTCTATTTACAACAACTTGTGGTCATGTTCCAGTAAAATTTTTGGCACAGGATGTTGATTTTATAGATCAGACTAGCCCATTTGTTTGTGACTGCCAAAAATAGTGATTGGATTAGATGTTATTGCCATGTTCAATCTGGGTTTTGTGTAAATTTGATGAACAATTAATCCTTGGGCTTTCGTATCATTTGTAAGCTTGAGTTAGATGTTGTTGCCCTTTTCAACTCGGCTGTGACTGTCATATTTTCTTTGAAACAAGGCAAATGGCTTGCCATTTCCTTTATTAAAGAGAGAAATATTGTAACAACAAGGACCCAGCAGCTCGCCTAGTTGTCGAGATGGAGCAGGGTATCAACTATGTTGTGCGGGGGCTGTGGCCCGTCTAGCCCAGGCTTTTACTTAAGAACATGACGAGCCCAGTTGATATCTTTTTTCTTTCTGAAAATGGCTAGCCCAGTACTTTTTTTGGATAATACCCAACCCAAGCCTACTTGCTTTTCTCAGCCCTACTGGGCTGCAAATCTTAAAAGACGCGGAGGGATGTATTCGGCTTCCCCAGAAAGTGGGTTATAAGTAGTAAGAAATGGGTTGTAAATTTTAAAAACATAGAAAACCGGCAACTAGATTCAAATTTTATTTTTTCAGGATCTCAAGATTTTAAATTTCATTTTTTACAGGGAAAATTTCATTGTATTTGAATTTGAAATAAAAAATTTATAATTATTTTTAAAGTGACTTGAAATTTCGTGATTAAAAGAGTTCGGACCCCACAATATGGTATGTAATGCCAACGAAAATAATATGGACTTCAAAATATCCTTAAGAATTAGCAAATGGGTTGTAAATTATTAAAAATAATGGCAAATGGGTTATATGCTGTTTTCCACATATTTGGAGGCTGACTTGTGGGCCTACTAGGTTGACGATGATGTCGTCCTAATTTTTTTAACGCTTTGTCAACTTAGTCAACATAGAGCAGTGAGTGTTGGATGTCGATCCAACCGCGGTCGTGCTTCTTCAATCTCTGATCTTCCTGCTCCAGCCGCCCAAACCAGCACCGGCGGGACTGCCTGCTCCCTCCTTCTGTGGCCGGCTGTGCTGTCGTGCAGGCCTCACCGGCCCACCGTACTCCCACCGCTGGCCAGGCCATCCCTCTACCCACCCGCACCTCATGTTATTTTCCGGCGACGGCAGCCTCACCCCACAACCGACCTGTCAGCCCTCATACTCCCCTCGGCGTGGGCATGCACTGTCGTGGCTTCGCCGACTCCGGGTCGTTCCCTTCCTGGGCCTCATCGTCATCCACCGTGTTGGTGCTCTCTACGCGGTGTGGTCAACATGGTCAACAGACGACAACCATCAGAAGAGGGATGTAAGTGGAGAGGCTGAGAGTAGGGACCTACGCAAGCAAGTGCCTCCTTACTACATGAAAAAATGATTACCCTGATGACAGTTGAGACCCACTGGCAAAATCTTCACATGGTAGGAAGTGCCTTCTTATTATGTGAAAAAAATATTCCTCCCTAATCCCACCACCGGCCAGGCCTTCCCTCTACTCACCCACATCCCATGTTATTCTCCGGCGATGACAGCTCACGCCGCAGTGGAACTAGTGAACCCTCGTACTCCCCTCTACGTGGGCATCCACTGCCCCGTATTCCTCGGCTCCGCATCGTTCCCTTATCAGGCCTTGCCGTCTTCCACCGCATTGGTGCTCTCAGTGCAGCGTGGTCAACATCGTCAAAAAACGACAACCATCGGAAGACGACTGTACATTTCCCGCAGAAAAAGAAGAAGACTGTACATGGTGAGGCTGACAGCTAGACCCACTAGCTACATCTTCACACGCAAGGAAATGCCTCCTTATTACGTGCAAAAAATGATTCCTCCCCTTGATAGCTGGGACCCACCACATATATCTTCGCACGCAAGGGAGTGCCTCCTTATCCTCCCTGATAGCTGGGACCCACCCGATTGAACCGTACGTAGTGTTGTTCGTCCGGTCGCTAACGTGTACGTATATACTGGTTGATTGGTCTCTCTGCAAGGATGAACCATGGCTGAGTAAGTAGTGGCACGTGTCGTACTAGATCCCCTGGCGTAGCAGTTCAGGCAGTCCCGTCTAAATCGTGTAGGCATACCTACAGCCACATGATACGTCTCCAACGTATCTATAAATTTTGATTGTTCCATGGTATTATGTTATCTGTTTTGCATTTTTTATATGCATTAATATGCTATTTTATATTATTTTTGGGACTAGCCTATTAACCTAGAGCCCAGTGCTAGTTCTGTTTTTTCCTTGTTTTTGAGCTTCGTAGAAAAGGGATACCAAACGGAATAAAGCCTTCGCGATGATTTTTCTTGGACCAGAAGACACCCAGGAGATTTGGAGTTCAAGTCAGAAGAGCCATGAGGCGGCCACAAGGGTGGAGGGTGCGCCCCTTACCTTGTGGGCCCCTTGTGACCCCCTGACCTAGTTATGCCTCCTATATATTCACATATATTTCCAAACCACCAGAAGCATCCATGAAAACACTTTTCCACCGCCGCAACCTTCTGTCCCTATGAGATCCCATCTTGGGGCCTTTTTCGGCATCCTACCGGAGGGGGATTCGATCACGGAGGCCATTTACATCAACTCTATTGCCCTTCCGATGAAGCGTGAGTAGTTTACCACAGACCTACTGGTCCATAGCTAGTAGCCAGATGGCTTCTTCTCTCTCTTTGATTCTCAATACCATGTTCTCCTTGACATGGAGATCTATCTGATGTAATCTTCTTTTGCGTTGTGTTTGTCGAGATCCAATGAATTGTGGATTTATGATCAGCTTATCTATGAATATTATTTGAATATTCTTTGAATTCTTATATGCATGATTTGATACCTTTGTATTTCTCTTCAAATTATAGGTTTGGTTTGGCCAACTAGATTGGTTTTTCTTGCAATGGGAGAGGTGCTTAGCTTTCGGTTCAATCTTGCAGTGTCCTCACCCAGTGACAAAGTAGGGGTAGCGAGGCATGTATTGTATTTTTGCCATCGAGGATAAAAAGATGGGGTTTACATCATATTGCTTGAGTTTATTCCTCTACATCATGTCATCTTACTTAAAGCGTTACTCCGTTCTTGATGAACTTAATACTCTAGATGCAGGCAGGAGTCGATCGATGTGTGGAGTAATAGTAGTAGATGCAGGCAGGAGTCGGTCTACTTGATACAGACGTGATGCCTATATTACATAATCATTGTCTGGGATATCGTCATAACTTTGCGCTTTTCTATCAATTGCTCGGTAGTAATTTGTTCACCCACCGTACTATTTGCCTTCAAGAGAGAAGCCTCTAGTGAAACAGCCCCCAGGTCTATTTTCCATCATATTAGTTTTCGATCTACTATTTTGCAATCTTTTACTTTTAGATCTATAAACCCAAAAAAACCAAAATATCTTATCTTTTGTTTAGTTTTATTTATCTATCTCTATTAGATCCCACCATTGCAAGTGACCGTAAAGGAATTGACAACCCCTTTATCACGTTGGGTGCAAGTGTTTGATTGTTTGTGCAGGTATTGGTGATTTTGCATTCTTCTTCTACTGGATTGATACCTTAGTGAAGCTCAAGAAGTAGCACCACACTACAAAAAATACGGCCACGTGCGTACATACGGGTTGGTCTCAAATGCATACAACAACTGCATCATGTTCATTGGCAGCCAACCGGCAGGGTCAGAATGGAGAAACAGCGCTGTGTTCATCCGAAAGCAACCGACTAGGTCGGAACGCGTGCTGCTCATCGATCGAGAGCCAACCAGCTTGGATGGAACAGCCGAAACGGGCCCCTGCTCATCGGGAGGGGTCTGGCGTACCGCAAAACAGAGGAAACGGCCTTCTGTTCAACCACCTATGGTCGAAACGGGGTCCTATTCATCGGCTCGGGGTCTGGCATACCGCAAAACGGACGAAACAGAGTTTCTTTGACTTCCTACGGTCAAAACAGGGTCCTGTTGATCGGAAGGGGTGTGGCATACCGTAAAATGGAGGAAACGGACTACTCTTCGAGCGCCTACGATCGAAACGGGCTCTTGTTCATCGAGAGAGGTGTGGCGTACCGCAAAGTGGGACTCTCGGGGCTACTGTTCATCACCGTCTAATGCCTCGCTCTAGCCTCCATGGGCTACTATTCATCCACCATCGACCTCCTCCAGCCTCCATGAGCTACTGTTCTTCCAGCCCTCCACGGGGTCATGTTCATCCACCCCCAACCGGCTGGGTTGTGGCGGCCTCCTCGGGGTCCTCTTCATCCAACCCCCTCCGAGAACTATTCATCCACAGCCAACCAACCGTCTCGATCGATTGATGTATCTTGACTCCTGTATGTCTGTATCATGCATGAGGCAGCAACGGGCACTATTCATCGAGAGGCAACCCAACCGGCTACGTCTCACACATACGGGTGCCTTTGGCTTCAGCAAGCAGCAAGAAGGATCGATCGGGTTCAGTTAGGCAGCGAAGGAATCGCTCGGGTTCAGTTAGTTAGCGAAGGATCGATCGACTTCAGTGGCTAGCAGTGGTAGTGCGAGGGCGAGATCGATCGCTCAAGTTCAGTATGCGAACGCCTCTCCATCGCGCTCGGATTCAGTTAGCGAACGTGTCACACACACGCGCGCCTATGAGAGAAACACGCAAACCACACTACATCGCTCGGCCCTGACCACTCAAAGTGACCGGGAACTTTGAGAAAATGTCCTCGCCCTCACTTCTACCATGATTTTTTGTGTCATGGACGGCCCAAAGAATGTCATGCAGGTGCGTCCCCGGCTCGCCCAGGATGAAAAGCCCATTTTCTGTCATGATTTTTTGTCATAGAAGTAGGAGCCCACCACATCTATGATGATACGTGTTTTTGTCACAATTATCATCATAGAAGTGTCATAAGCATGACATATTTTTTCGTTCGGGCCAAAATGTCACGGATGTGTCTTTTTTTGTAGTGAATGTACATGTGTGTTCTGACATAAACATGTTTTCTTCTTACCAGGTCGCAAGAACAACACCCGTGCTGATGGGAAATGGGACATATGCTTCTGTTCATGGTGTTGGTACGGTCGATGTGAAGTTTACTTCGGGAAAGGTCATGCGGCTGAAGAACGTGCAGCATGCCCCTACTATTAATAAAAATCTCATCGGCAGTTCTCGTTTGTGTCGAGATGGTTATAAATTGGTATTTGAGTCCAATAAGGTTGTAGTATCTAAGTGTGGACAATTTGTTGTGAAGGGCTATGAGAGCGGAGGCTTGTTCCGCTTATCTTTGTCAAACTTTTGCACTAAAGTTACTAATCATGTTTGTAATGAAACTGAATCAAATGTTTGGCATTCATGACTTCGTCATATTAACATTGGTGTCATGACGCAGCTAGCAAATTTGAGTTTAATCCCGAAATTTACAATTGTCAAAGGTTCTAAGTGCCAAGTGTGTGTGCAAGCATAGCAACCAGGCAAGTCTCATACGACTACTGAAGTGAGGAATTTGGCACCACTTGAACTCATACATTCAGATCTTTGCGAGATGAATGGTGTGTTCACAAAAGGTGGAGAAGGATATTTCATGACTCTAATCGATGATTCTACTAGATATTGCATGATATATCTGTTGAAAACAAAAGATGAGGCTTTGCACTACTTTAAAACCTATAAAGCTGAAGCAGAGAATCAACACGATCGAATGATCAAAAGGCTTAGTGAGGGAGTCCTGGATTAGGGGGTCTCTGGACAGCCGGACTATCTCCATTGGCCGGACTGTTAGACTATGAAGATACAAGATTGAAGACTTCGTCTCATGTCCGGATGGGACTCTACTTGGCGTGGAAGGCAAGCTAGGCAATACGGATATGGATATCTCCTCCTTTGTAACCGACCTTATGTAACCCTAACCCTCTCCGGTGTCTATATAAACCAAAGGGTTTTAGTCCGTAGGACAACAACCATAACATACAATCATACCATAGGCTAGCTTCTAGGGTTTAACCTCTCCGATCTCGTGGTAGATCTACTCTTGTACTACCCATATCATCAATATTAATCAAGCAGGACGTAGGGTTTTACCTCCATCAAGAGGGGCCGAACCTGGGTAAAACATCGTGTCCCCTGCCTCCTGTTACCATCCGGCCTAGACGCACAGTTCGGGACCCCCTATCCGAGATCTGCCGGTTTTGACACCGACATTGGTGCTTTCATTGAGAGTTCCTTTGTGTCGTCGCCGTTAGGCTTGATGGCTCCTACTATCATCAATAGCGATGCGGTCCAGGGCGAGGCTTTTCTCCCCGGACAGATCTTCGTATTCGGCGGCTTTGCACTGCGGGCTAATTCACTTGGCCATCTCGAGCAGATTGAAAGCTACGCCCCTGGCCGTCAGGTCAGATTTGGAAGTTTGAACTACACGGCCGACATCCGCGGAGACTTGATCTTCGACGGATTCGAGCCACAGCCGGGCGCGCCTGTCGGATTTTGGGTTCCGGCAGACCCTTGAGGTTCGAACACTGGGTTGTGCGTGGAGATTTCGTCTCCTACCTACCTGCACCCCTCCGCCTCGCTAAGATCTAAGCTATGGAAAGAACAACACGAGAGACACAGGGTTTATACTGGTTCGGGCCACCGTTGTGGTGTAATACCCTACTCCAGTGTGTGGTGTGGTGGATTGCCTCTCGGGCTGATGATGATGAACAATACAAGGAAGAACAGCCTCGCGAGGGTCTGCTCTTGGCTGGGGCGATGAACTGCTGGGAGGAGTTCAGTGTCCCTTCTCTCTCTCTCTCTCCGATTGTTGATCTCCAACCTCCAACCTCTCACCCCTACTCCAGTGGGTGGCTGGTCCTATTTATAGAGGCCCTGGTCCTCTTCCCAAATATCGAGCGGGAAGGGATCCAACAATGGCGGGCTAATTTGAAGGGGGGCAGCTAGTACCAGCTATCCTGACAAAAGTAGTCTTCGCCTGCACAAAGCTCTGGTGGTGACGCCGTCTTGGGCTCCACGATGACCTCCATCTTGTAGTCCTCCTGGTCTTGGTCTTGTTGCACCGAAATGGCAACCTTTGCCTGATGCCTCGGTACTCCGCGGCTGCGCTTGCCCCCTTTGCACCAAAGAGGAAAGGAGGACACTGCGCGGGCTGGCGCCCGTCTGGCACCCTTGGTCGTCATGGCTTGCGTCACGGGAACCTCATGAGGTACCCCGCCTTGATCTCTCCACCTCCTCGCGAGCCACCCTGATGAGGCCGTGCCTGAGGAAGCTCCGCATCGTCCGCCCCGCGAGGCTTGGCCCCTCGCGAGGGTCTTGGGTCCGTGTTGGTGAAGATGGGTCGTGCTGGGCCCCCTTTTGAGCCACGCCGCAGGCCGCAGGAAGGCAAGTCTGGGGACCCCTATTCTGAGAACGCCGACAGCGCCGCACTGTCACGATGGGTATGACCTAGCTCTGCCGCCGAACAGTACCCCAGAGGCCGCACCCGCATCAGCTCTGACCCTTAGCTCGGAGCCAACTGCGCCAATCGAGGACGGGTGGTTAGACACCGCCTCAGGGGCTGCAGTCTCAACGGCAATCGAGCCGAACACTAGCCTAATCCTCTGCGCAACCTGTGACCCCAAGGTGCCGGACTCTTTTTCTGACTCCGAACCGCCTGCGCCCCTGCCAATCGAATCCGATTGGGCGCCGATCATGGAATTCACCGCCGCGGATATCTTTCAGCACTCGCCCTTCGGCGACATTCTGAATTCACTAAGGTCTCTCTCTTTGTCAGGAGATCCCTGACCGAATTATGGCCAACAGGATTGGGATGCGAACGACGAAGAAATTCGACGCCCACCCACCACCCACTTAATAGCCACTGTCGATGACTCAACCGACATGCTCGACTTCGACTCTGAATACATCGACGGTATGGACGACGATGCAGGAGGCGAAGAGGAACCACCGCCCACAGGGCGCTGGACGTCCACCTCATCATTTGACGTATACATGGTGGACACACCAAAAGAAGACGACGACGAAGAACGGAAGGACGCAACGAAGGCTTGTTCCCTCGAGAAGCAGTCAAAGCGGCGGCGCAAGTGTAACGCCCTCGATGCGGCTATATCTCCCACGTGTCGAAGCACGACTTAGAGGCATAACCGCATTGAAAGCAATGTCGCAAGTGAGGTAATCTTCACACAACCCATGTAATACAATAGGGGAAAAGGATACATAGTTGGCTTACAATCTCCACTTCACACAATTACATGAATAAAGCATTACATCATCCAAATACAATCAGGGCCCGACTACGGAGCCAAAATAAAAGAAGACTACCCCAAAAGCTACACAGATCCCCGATCGACCCCAACTGGGCTCCACTACTGATCAACTAAATCAAAACAACACAAAGGACAAGATCTTCAACGAGCTCCTCCTTGAGCTTGGTTGCGTCATCTACACGGTTCAACGGCACCTGCAAGCTAGTTTTGGAAGTATCTGTGAGTCACGGGGACTCAGCAATTTCACACTCTCGCGATCAAGACTATTTAAGCTTATGGGTAAGGTAAAGATAAGAGGTGGAGCTGCAGCAAGCGACTAGCATATATGGTGGCTAACATATGCAAAAGAGAGTGAGAAGAGAAGGCAAAGCGCGGTCGAGAAACTATGATCAAGAAGTGATCCTATAAAAACCTACGTCAAACATAACTCCAACACCGTGTTCACTTCCCGGACTCCACCAGAAAGAGACAATCACGATAACACACGCAGTTGATGCATTTCAATTAAGGTCAACTCCAGGTTTTCTACAATCGGATGTTAACAAATTCCCATCTGCCCATAACCGCGGGCACGGCTTTCAAAAGTTCAAATCCCTGCAGGGGTGTCCCAACTTAGCCCATCAAAAGCTCTCACGGTCAACGGAGGATATTCCTTCTAGCGGGAAGACCCGATCAGGCTCGGAATCCCGTTACAAGACATCCTCGACAATGGTAAAACAAGTCCAGCAAGACCACCCGATGCGCCGACATCCCGATAGGAGCTGCACATATCTCGTTCTCAGGGCAACACCGGATAAGCAATCCGTACAACTAAAACCAGCCCTCGAGTTTCCCCGAGGTGGCGCTGCAAGGGGCTCTAGTTTGGACCAACACTTAGACAAGCACTGGCCCAGGGGGGTTAAAATAAAGATGACCCTCGGGATGTGCGACTCCCAAGGGAAAAGGCTAGGTCGCGAATGGTAAAACCAAGGTTGGGCCTTGCTGGAGGAGTTTTATTCAAGGCGAACTGTCAAGGGGTTCCCATTATA
Source organism: Triticum urartu (assembly GCF_003073215.2). Taxonomy (NCBI): domain Eukaryota; kingdom Viridiplantae; phylum Streptophyta; class Magnoliopsida; order Poales; family Poaceae; genus Triticum; species Triticum urartu. The sequence goes on from NC_053022.1 coordinate 103,808,814, forward strand.
ACCCAACCGCGTGAGGAATGCAAAATCCAGGAACATAACACCGATATGACGGAAACTAGGGCGGCAAGAGTGGAACAAAACACCAGGCATAAGGCCGAGCCTTCCAGCCTTTACCAAGTATATAGATGCATTAATTAAATAAGAGATATGGTGATATCCCAACAAGTAAACATGTTCCAACAAGGAACAACATCTCCATGTTCCAACAAGGAACAAACTTCATCTTCACCTGCAACTAACAACGCTATAAGAGGGGCTGAGCAAAGCGTTAACATAGCCAATCAACGGTTTTCGAGGACCAGGTGGGTTAGAGGCTTGGTTCATCAATATGGGAGACATGATAAGCAAGTGGTAGGTATCGCAGCATAGGCATAGCAAAAGAGCGAGCATCTAGCAAGCAAAGATAGAAGTGATTTCGAGGGTATGATCATCTTGCCTGAAATCCTGCAAGGAAGAAGAACGAGTCCCATGAAGAAGATAAACAGACGTAGTCGAATGGATCCTCACAGACACAACATTATCGGAACTAACCCAAAGAAGCAACACCGGAAAGAAAGCAAACAACATGGTAAACAACCACCACATAAGCATGGCATGATGCACAACCATGTATGATGCATGACCAGTTTAATGAAGCATGGCATGGCAAAGTGCACAAACAAAACTACAAATTAAGTTACCCAACAATATTAAATGTTGTTAAACATGGCAAGAGGTGAAACATGAGTAAAATACACAGTCTAAGCAATTTAAATGGGGCCGGATATAACAAACAACAAATCCGGTAAATCCCCATATGCATTAGTAATTTATTGCAACAACAATTTAAACATTTTAATTGTTGTTATCATGATGCGGATGACATGAACAAGTTTATGCAATTTTTATTAAAAGTTGACAAGAGCATTATAAGGCATTTGTCACCGTGGTGGAAGGAAAAGGGGTGCCACGGAAACAATAACGAAAACGGTGCCACGTCAGCGTTCCGGTTCCGGTAACTCGATTGAGATACCGATGCAAAGGAGAAGTGTGCGGATGCGTGCAAAGGATGGTGGGGCGCTCCCGGATTCCGGGTGTCCCACGGGTTAGTGGCATGGAAAACGAGTGACAAAACGGACACGGTGCAGACAAAGGGTGCAACTCATACAACACATGCAAACGTTCTCGGACGGTCGTCTTGGGGTTATACCTTCGAGGTGAGACTTTTCGGAACAGATCAAGTTCTTAGCGGAAGTAGACGGTCTCGCCACGTTCGTAGAGGTAGTAGTTGTACTCATGTCGTAGTGGAAGTAGTCGTGCTATCGTTCATCTGTGGTCACCGGGACGGTAGTAGAAATAGAGGCACACGACATCTTGTCGAAAATCACGGCGGCGGTAGTTGTACACATGTGGTAGTCGAACTTGATGGAACCAATGTCCTCGAGGTAGTCGTGGTACTCGTCGCGTTCCAGAACCGAAGTGGTACTTGGCAATATCCGGGACGGTCTTGACGTTTCGGTGCGGTGTAGTGGTACATGTCAACGGTCATCGTGGTACTTCGTTCTGGTCTTGGTAGCCTAGATGTACACGTTGTCGGGGTACTTGTCGCATCATCGGGTGTAGTTGTACGTGAGGGTCTTGACGAATCCGAAGGGGTACTTGACGGGTCCGGTCTTGGCGATTCAGGTTTCGTAGTGTCCTGGTACTTGACGCTTGGGATTGATTCCACGGTTGCATGCATCCATGGCAACACAGCACAGATGCAAAGAGGCAATGACTTGGCACGGTTCCGGTGGTCGAACAAGGCAGGGCAGCTCGGCCACGCGCGCTGCGGGCGATAGAGGACAGGCAGAGGAGCAGCAGTGCGATGGAAGACATCGACGCAGGCGAGAAGCAGCCCCAGCGGTGGAGCTCCATGGGAGGCGCAGCCATGCGCGGCTGCTGTAGCTCCTCAAGCAGAGAAGAAGCCGGCAGGCTGCGGTGTCCGGCGGCCCTGGCGACGCGGTGGGGCGGGCGAGCTGGACCCTCGCGCCCATGGCGGCAAGGAGGAAGACCATGGAGGAGGCGCACGGGTTGCGGGCTCCTGGCGGGCGGAGTTAACGCAGGGGAGGCGCTGGCGATGGTGGGAATCAGGCGCACGGCTCCTGCGGGATTGAGCGAGAGGCTCTCGCTCTGGTGCACGAGCATGGGAAGGAGACGAGGGAGATTGAGCAGGGGAAGGCAGCGAGCGAAAGAGGGATCGAGCTCGAGGGAGAGAGAGATTTCGGGCGTTGGGAGAACGAGAGGGAGATGGGATCGGGCGCGCTCTCCCTGGCGGCGCTGGGTGGAAGGGGTACGAGGGAAGAGGGGAGGGGATCGGGCCAGGGGGTAGCGATGCGGGAGCTCTAGGGTTAGGTGGAAACGGGCCGGCTGGGCCTTGGCCAAAAGGCTGTGGGGTTAGGATGGGCCTTCCGCTGGACCTGAGCTGGGCTTCACTCTTCCTCTCTCTTCTTCTTCTAAGAGAAAAGAAATAGAGAGAAAAAAAGAAAAGGAGGGTTAAGGAAAGGATTTTTGAGCATGGGGATAATTTTCCCGAACTCAAAAAAATATGCTCGTTCTGAGAAAAATAGAAAAAGCCCGATCGAACAAAAGATTTCAAACTCATTTGAATTTAATTCAAATGGGTTTGAACTGGGACGAGGTTTCTAGAGTGACCAAAAATGTTGAAATTTTAGGTGAAGCTCCGGAAAATGACGAAAGGATATAAGGCAAGGTTAGAGAGTCAACACTTGAAGAGAAATGGCCAAAGGAATTAATATGCAAGTGTGTTAAGGTAAATTTCCAAAGAATGGATTATTTATCATAGCTCCCTAATATTGGGAGGGTATGTTATAAAGAGAATCCCCATGTGAATTCCCTCGATTTAAATGGACCGAAGATCCATGCAATTTATTTAGTTGAGTTGCAAAAGATTTATGAGATGATGGCATGATGACATGATGCAATGCACATGATGCAATGAACCAAACAAATCACACGACGAAACCCGGAAACCCTGGAAGGCATCTGATGCTCCGGTCTTGGGGCGTCACAACACTCCACCACTACGAAAGGATCTCGTCCCAAGATCTAGGATGGCACCGGAGGGAAAATGGAAGAGGAGAGAAGAGGTAAAACTAAATTGCTTCTTTTACAAACGAGTAAAACCAGAGAACCTTGAGAGGTTGAACAGATTGAAGGAAAGAATGCCACGAAGAAGAACAAAGTTGAAAGCACTCCGGTAGGAAAGAGTAACAAGGGAGAACAAATTCGGATAGCACTCCGGTTGAAAAGAGATGCAAGGCTTGATAAGGCGAAAAGAACTTGAGCAAAAGGCACAACACTCCGGTTAAAAGGATAAGCATGAAAAGAACAAGGTCCTGACAAGAACAAGAAGAAGGGTTGAAGAGAGCAACAACACAATGCCTCCGGAAGAAAACAGAGAAAGGGAATGGAATGAACGGAGGAGAAAACAACATCTTCTACCTTAAATGAGCTTGCAAAAGCATCTTTAGGAGAAGGGTCGAACGGAGTTGTTGGAACACCAACAATGAAAGGATAAGCTTGATAAGGTCTTGTAGTAAACATCTCAAAATTATGAGGCGACAACTTGCCACTCACGAAAAAGATTTGATTGGATTGATATTACAAGGAGACGAGAAACTATATCATCGGGAGGATAAATGAAGAACTTGGGTCATTTATAAGCACCATAGATAGCAACAATCCTCAGGGAAAGGTTTAGGTGAAATATAACCCAAGATAATTCCAATGAATAGATTGATGGGTTGTAAAGGATCTCATGAATGAATTGAAAATGATGGATTTAAATATCTCATTCCTGACAACTTGTGAATCATGACACACCAAACAATTGTCCAAAATAACGTAACACCACCTCAAAAGATAAGGTAGAACGAATTGTACTTCGGAATGAAAGATGGAGAATACATGAGCTCGTCTGAAAAAGAATCTCGATGAACACTTCGAGAAGGGATTAAATCCTTTATGAACCACCATGTTGAGCCTCCATGAAGAACTCTGGTAACAAAAGAATAATCAAACAAAAAGAAAGGGTAGTTGAAAACACAAGGTGAAACCTTGTAATGATTTAGATGGATCTTCGTGGTGAAATAGTTGAAAAAGGTTGGAACTCCGGGAAAAGGAGAAGAACAAATGAGATCGAGAATTTGATGAACCTCCGGAATAAGGAATTAATCTCTTGGATGAAACAAGAATAAGAATTACATTATGCTTATCCTTCACCAATTTAAATTGATGACAAGCAACGGATTTGGCATACTACTTATTCTCGTAGAAAGGATTAAGATAGATATTGCATAAATTTGAGAAGGTCTTCGATGAACCACCGGTAGGATGAAAGAACAAATGAATCGATACAATAACAAAGGAAGAGAAATCTTGAACGAGCCACCGGTAAGAATTAAAATGAACCAAGAGAAGATAAAGAAGACACCGGGAAGAATTAGCAAATGAATGAAGATGCTTGAGAGAATTTATATATGAGAGAACGAAGGGATCATGCACTGATTAGAGGATATTTGATTGATGCACTGGTAAAATTAGGAGGATGATAACTGACAGCTGAGAATGAATAAACCTGAATTGGTGGACTCTGGATAACACACTGAGAAGACTCTTGAATTGCTCCGTATGGGTGAAAAGAATTCTCACAATCAAAAAAATTATGAGAGGATGGCAGAGAATGGGGCAAGATTTAAAAGAAACTCTTCTTCGGTCTTCAAAATCTGAGAATGATGACTGAAACAGCACCATGAATTGTTGAGGCACTCCGGAATGAAAATTAGAAAGGTTGACCCAATGATGAAAATAATTTGAAAGATCTTGGAGAAAGACATTTGACTGATGATAAATCATTCTTATGTCAAACTTTAGAAAAGAATTTGAGAAGCTCCAGAAAAATAAGAAGAGTCAGGTAAGATCCTGGGAAAAGACCTGTGGGTTAGGGCCCACTCAAAAGAAACATCGTTGATGATTTAAAAGAGAGAATGCACCGGTTGAATTAAATGGCTTGAATGAGATAACATCCTCGAAAGAGTTTGAATGAATGCAGAGTGGAAACACGAATCTCCGAGATATCTTGAGCACTCCGGGACAATTGAATAGCAAGAAGTGGATGAATATGAGGAGCACCGGCATGAGAGGGTATTTGAAACGAGGAAAAAGGGATATGAGATCAACACTGAAAGCTTGATTTGAAACCACCGGAGATGAAAAGAATGAAGAATGACAAACTTGAAGCTCCATTAGAATCTTCATGAGAATCACCGGATAAGAACATTGATGGAAAAGGAATGGAGAGGCTTCACACAATAAAATGATGCTTGAATAAGAAATCTGGTTCCTTGAAGAAAAGGGTGGGAGGGAGGGAAAACAAAGGCAACTTGGAGACGGATGAAACAAACACCGTTCAGAAGAACCTGATACTTGATCTTGCGGATGTTGAAATGATCGGATCCACTTGAAGAGAAAACACACCGGTTGAAAAAGAATTAACATGACAATCTTGATTATCGAGAAGGATTAGTATTCACATCGGAGTATGAGAACACCATTTGGGGAAGGTATGGAATCAACACTTGACATTGAAGCAACTCGAATACCACAACTCCAAACAAAAACAAAGGATTGGCTTGCAGAATAAGCCGGAATAAACATATGATAGAGTTCGTCCGAAGTTTTCGTGGTGGGGCCTACACGGGCTCGATCGTACAGCACCATCATGTACAAGGCAGTGCACATGACATACGAAGCGTCCCCGAGTCAGAATAGCCAAGGACTCTTTAAGACACAACGAGACCACTGTAAAACCAATCGTGAATAGGCGGACCACTAGACGTCGAACCCCAATTTCATATCATACATCTGTCGGAAAGATATCCTAAGAGCTACTTGAATTCCCACTTATAAACTCCCGAAATTTTCCGGTTATGCAATCAGGTGTTGGGGATACAGGGGAAGCATAATATCTCACCCAAAACTAGCAAATCTTACATCCAGCTGTATCCATCCTTCAACACATAACCAAGAAACCTTCGGAAATCATCTACCTCAACCTTCGAAAAGCATCCGTTATACGAGTTATGGCAATACTCCCGAACTCCCGCCCAAGTACTGGGTGGCGTCGAGGTTATCTCACCAACAACTGCATAAAAGAGATTTTCGATGTCGGCGAACCTAAACTCAGGTATTCCAGAACTGCAACGATAAAATTGTGACGACAACACCTCGGAGCTCAACTCGCCGGGACACTGCCACAACCCCTAAATGACAGGAGGCACCAAGAACAATGTTCTCATCACAAAACCATCGGAACGATTCCAAGATACCCGCATGATCCTAAATTTTTTTTTAGTGAAATTTGATAAGAGAAGAGTCAAAACTCTACGTCAGGATGCCTTACCAGAGCGATGAAGGGACTGGGGAGTAAAAAGAATTCCTAACTCTCCGATGTATAATTCCTAAATGACTCAAAACATTTTTTTAGACTCAACAACTGCTGCTAAAAACGATCAAGCAGTGGGGGCTCCTAAGGTCGGGGAAGGCTCTGATACCAACTTGTAACGCCCTCGATGCGGCTATATCTCCCACGTGTCGAAGCATGACTTAGAGGCATAACCGCATTGAAAGCAATGTCGCAAGTGAGGTAATATTCACACAACCCATGTAATACAATAGGGGAAAAGGATACATAGTTGGCTTACAATCGCCACTTCACACAATTACATGAATAAAGCATTACATCATCCAAATACAATCAGGCCCGACTACAGAGCCAAAATAAAAGAAGACTACCCCAAAAGCTACACAGATCCCCGATCGACCCCAACTGGGCTCCACTACTGATCAACTAAATCGAAACAACACAAAGGACAAGATCTTCAACGAGCTCCTCCTTGATCTTGGTTGCATCATCTCCACGGTTCAACGTCACCTGCAAGCTGGTTTTGGAAGTATCTGTGAGTCACGGGGACTCAGCAATCTCACACTCTCGCGATCAAGACTATTTAAGCTTATGGGTAAGGTAAAGATATGAGGTGGAGCTGCAGCAAGCGACTAGCATATATGGTGGCTAACATACGCAAAAGAGAGTGAGAAGAGAAGGCAAAGCGCGGTCGAGAAACTATGATCAAGAAGTGATCCTATAAAAACCTACGTCAAACATAACTCCAACACCGTGTTCACTTCCCGGACTCCACCGGAAAGAGACAATCACGGTAACACACACAGTTGATGCATTTTAATTAAGGTCAACTTCAGGTTTTCTACAACCGGATGTTAACAAATTCCCATCTGCCCATAACCGCGGGCATGGCTTTCGAAAGTTCAAATCCCTGCAGGGGTGTCCCAACTTAGCCCATCACAAGCTCTCACGGTCAACGAAGGATATTCCTTCTAGCGGGAAGACCCGATCAGGCTCGGAATCCCGGTTACAAGACATCCTCGACAATGGTAAAACAAGTCCAGCAAGACCACCCGATGCGCCGACATCCCGATAGGAGCTGCACATATCTCGTTCTCAGGGCAACACCGGATAAGCAATCCGTACAACTAAAACCAGCCCTCGAGTTTCCCCGAGGTGGCACTGCAAGGGGCTCTAGTTTGGACCAACACTTAGACAAGCACTGGCCCAGGGGGGTTAAAATAAAGATGACCCTCGGGATGCGCGACTCCCAAGGGAAAAGGCTAGGTGGCGAATGGTAAAACCAAGGTTGGGCCTTGCTGGAGGAGTTTTATTCAAGGCGAACTGTCAAGGGGCTCCCATTATAACCCAACCGCATGAGGAACGCAAAATCCAGGAACATAACACCGATATGACGGAAACTAGGGCGGCAAGAGTGGAACAAAACACCAGGCATAAGGCCGAGCCTTCCACCCTTTACCAAGTATATAGATGCATTAATTAAATAAGAGATATGGCGATATCCCAACAAGTAAACATGTTCCAACAAGGAACAACATCTCCATGTTCCAACAAGGAACAAACTTCATCTTCACCTGCAACTAACAACGCTATAAGAGGGGCTGAGCAAAGCGGTAACATAGCCAATCAACGGTTTGCTAGGACCAGGTGGGTTAGAGGCTTGGTTCAACAATATGGGAGACATGATAAGCAAGTGGTAGGTATCGCAGCATAGCAAAAGAGAGAGCATCTAGCAAGCAAAGATAGAAGTGATTTCGAGGGTATGATCATCTTGCCTGAAATCCCACAAGGAAGAAGAACGAGTCCATGAAGAAGATAAACAGACGTAGTCGAACAGATCCTCACAGACACGATGTTATCGGAACTAACCCAAAGAAGCAACACCGGAAAGAAAGCAAACAACATGGTAAACAACCACCACATAAGCATGGCATGATGCACAACCATGTATGATGCATGACCGGTTTAATGAAGCATGGCATGGAAAAGTGCACAAACAAAACTACAAATTAAGTGGAGCTGAATATGCAACGAGTTGCATATTGACAGACACCACAATAATTATTTAGTTCTCTCTCGTTTAGGTACCCAACAATATTAAATGTTGTTAAACATGGCAAGAGGTGAAACATGAGTAAAATACACAGTCTAAGCAATTTAAATGGGGCCGGATATAACAAACAACAAATCCGGTAAATCCCCATATGCATTAGTAATTTATTGCAACAACAATTTAAACATTTTAATTGTTGTTATCATGATGCGGATGACATGAACAAGTTTATGCAATTTTTATTAAAAGATGACAAGAGCATTATAAGGCATTTGTCACCGTGGTGGAAGGAAAAGGGGTGCCATGGCAACGATAATGAAAACGGTGCCACGGCAGCGTTCCGGTTCTGGTAACTCAATTGAGATACCGATGCAAAGGAGAAGTGTGCGGATGCGTGCAAAAGATGGTGGGGCGCTCCCGGATTCCGGGTGTCTCACGGGTTAGTGGCATGGAAAACGAGTGACAAAACGGACACAGTGCAGACAAAGGGTGCAACTCATACAACACATGCAAACGTTCTCGGACGGTCGTCTTGGGGTTATACCTTCGAGGTGAGACTTTTCGGAACGGATCAAGTTCTTAGCGGAAGTAGACGGTCTCGCCACGTTCGTAGAGGTAGTAGTTGTACTCATGTCGTAGTGGAAGTAGTCGTGCTATCGTTCATCTGTGGTCACCGGGACAGTAGTAGAAATAGAGGGACACGACATCTTGTCGAAAATCACGGCAGCGGTAGTTGTACACACGTGGTAGTCGAACTTGATGGAACCAATGTCCTCGAGGTAGTCGTGGTACTCGTCGCGTTCCGAAACCAAAGTGGTACTTGGCAATATCCGGGACGGTCTTGACGTTTTGGTGCGGTGTAGTGGTACATGTCAACGGTCATCGTGGTACTTCGTTCTGGTCTTGGTGGCGTAGATGTACACGTTGTCGGGGTACTTGTCGCATCATCGGGTGTAGTTGTACGTGAGGGTCTTGACGAATCCGAAGGGGTACTTGACGGGTCCGGTCTTGGCGATTCAGGTTTCGTAGTGTCCTGGTACTTGACGCTTGGGATTGATTCCACGGTTGCATGCATCCATGGCAACACAGCACAGATGCAAAGAGGCAACGACTTGGCACGGTTCCGGTGGTCGAACAAGGCAGGGCAGCTCGGCCACGCGCGCTGCGGGCGATAGAGGACAGGCAGAGGAGCAGCAGTGCGATGGAAGACATCGACGCAGGCGAGAAGCAGCCCCAGCGGTGGAGCTCCATGGGAGGCGCAGCCATGCGCGGCTGCTATAGCTCCTCAAGCAGAGAAGAAGCCGGCAGGCTACGGTGTCCGGCGGCCCTGGCGACACGGTGGGGCGGGCGAGCTGGACCCTCGCGCCCATGGCGGCAAGGAGGAAGACCATGGAGGAGGCGCACGGGTCGCGGGCTCCTGGCGGGCGGAGTTAACGCAGGGGAGGCGCTGGCGATGGTGGGGATCGGGCGCACGGCTCCTGCGGGATTGAGAGAGAGGCTCTCGCTCTGGCGCACGAGCATGGGAAGGAGACGAGGGAGATCGAGCAGGGGAAGGCAGCGAGCGAAAGAGGGATCAGGCTCGAGGGAGAGAGAGATTTCGGGCGCTGGGAGAACGAGGGGGAGATGGGATCGGGCGCGCTCTCCCTGGCGGCGCTGGGTGGAAGGCGTACGAGGGGAGAGGGGAGGGGATCGGGCCAGGGGGTAGCGTTGCGGGAGCGCTATGGTTAGGTGGAAAGGGGCCGGCTGGGCCTTGGCCAAAAGGCTGCGGGGTTGGGATGGGCCTTCCGCTGGACCTGAGCTGGGCTTCGCTCTTCCTCTCTCTTCTTCTTCTAAGAGAAAAGAAATAGAGAGAAAAAAAGAAAAGGAGGGTTAAGGAAAGGATTTTTGAGCATGGGGATAATTTTCCCGAACTCACAAAAATATGCTCGTTCTGAGAAAAATAGAAAAAGCCTGATCGAACAAAAGATTTCAAACTCATTTGAATTTAATTCAAATGGGTTTGAACTGGGACGAGGTTTCTAGAGTGACCAAAAATGTTGAAATTTTAGGTGAAGCTCTGGAAAATGACGAAAGGATATAAGGCAAGGTTAGAGAGTCAACACTTGAAGAGAAAAGGCCAAAGGAATTAATGTGCAAGTGTGTTAAGGTAAATTTCCAAAGAATGGATTATTTATCATAGCTCCCTAATATTGGGAGGGTATGTTATAAAGAGAATCCCCATGTGAATTCCCTTGATTTAAATGGACCGAAGATCCATGCAACTTATTTAGTTGAGTTGCAAAAGATTTATGAGATGATGGCATGATGAGATGATGCAATGCACATGATGCAACGAACCAAACAAATCACAGGACGAAACCCAGAAACCCTAGAAGGCATCTGAAGCTCCGGTCTTGGGGCGTCAGAGCAAGCGCCGCCCCAAATCCCGCCTCGGCAGAAATAACGATCATACAGACCCATCGCTGGAGCAGGGCGAACCACCGCCGGACCACGGCAATACGGAGAATCAAACCGAACAAAACAATTCTGTCAAAGATGATAGTCCGGACGACACAACGTCGGACAAGCACCCGGAGCAGCAGAATGCCCGCCAGAGGCTTCTTGCCACCGCGAGGAGTCTGAAAAAGCAGAAGCAAACGCTCAAGGCTGCGCAGGACACACTCCAAATCAGATGGAGTAAAGTACTCAACACAGCAGCGAAGTGCGGCGGCAATCGCCCCACCAAGAGCTACCCAAAGCGGAAGTTGCTACCTGAATTCGATGAGGAGGCCTCAGACCCCCCACAACCAAAAATTAAAACAGCCATCTGGCCGGATAGACGACCTCACAGCCAACATAAAGCGGCAAGCAACGCCGCACATAAGCCAATACGCGGTCTACGCGAGGGCTCGCATGAAAAGGAGGGCGAAACCAGATCCATCTATGGACCACGCAAGCGTGCTCCAGCATACGATGCAACACAACAAACATCCGAACAATGTGGTACACCCAGATATAGGGGTGCCGCACACCCCCTATGTTTCACCGATGAGGTGCTGGACCATGAATTTCCAGAGGGATTCAAACCCGTAAACATAGAGGCATACGATGGAACAACAGACCCTGGGGTCTGGATTGAGGACTATATCCTCCATATCCACATGGCTCGGGGAGATGATCTCCACGCCATTAAGTATTTACCCCTCAAACTCAAAGGGCCAGCTCGGCATTGGCTTGAGAGCCTCCTCGAAAGCTCCATTGGAAGTTGGGAAGAGCTCGAAGACGCCTTTCGGGCAAATTTTCAAGGGACTTATGTCCGACCTCCGAGCGCGGATGATTTGAGTCATATAACTCAACAGCCCGGAGAGTCAGCCCGAAAGCTTTGGAACAGGTTTCTTACTAAAAAGAACCAAATTGTCGACTGTCCGGACACCGAAGCATTGGCATCTTTTAAGCATAGCGTCCATGGCGAATGGCTTGCCAGACACCCCGGCCAAGAAAAGCCAAGAACAATGGCAGCATTAACAAGCCTCATGACCCGCTTTTGCGCGGGTGAGGATAGCTGGCTAGCCAGATGCAGCACCAGCGACCCCAGTACATCCGAAGTTAGAGATGGAAATGGGAAATCATGGCGCAACAGCAATAACAAACGCCAGAATAAAGAAGACAGCACGAAGAGCACGGTAGTAAACGCCGGATTCAAAAGCTCTCGGCCAGGTCAACAAAAGCCACCCTCTAAAGGCGCCAGAGATGAACTGTCCAGCCTAAACAAAATTCTGGACCAAATATGTCAGATCCATAGCACCCCTGGTAAACCCGCTAATCATACCCACAGAGAATGTTGGGTCTTCAAGCAGTCCGGCAAGCTCAATCCCGTACACAAGGGGGAGGATACACCAAGCGAAGACGAGGATGAGCCTCTCAAGCAAGACACTGGGGAACAAAAGAAATTTCCACCAGAAGTCAAAACAGTAAACGTGTTACACGTGATCAAGGGAAGAAACAAAACGGCACTCCCAGAAAAACATGCCCAAGGGCCTATCACCGCGGAGTCCTGCCACTGGTCGTCTCAACCGATCACTTTCGACCATCGTGATTACTCAGCAAATATCCGGCGTGCAGGATGGGCTGCCCTGGTATTAGACCCAATAATTGATGGATACCACTTCACACGAGTCCTGATGGACGGTGGCAGCAGTCTAAACCTGATATACCAGGATACAATCCGCGAAATGGGGATAGACCCAATGAAAATTTGCCATAGCAATACTACCTTTAAAGGAGTAACGCCAGGCCCAGGGGCTCATTGCACGGGCTCCCTACTACTAAAGGTTATATTCGGCTTCCCCGATAACTTCCGTACCAAACATTTAACCTTCCACATCACTCCGTTCCAAAGTGGCTATCAAGCACTACTCGGATGTGAAGCTTTCACTCGCTTTAATGCAATACCGCACTATGCTTCCCTCACACTCAAGATGCCCGGCCCATGTGGCATCATTACAGTGAACGGAAGTATTAAGCGATCTTTGCGCGCCGAAGAGAGTGCGGCTGCCTTGGCAGCCGCACACTAAAAACGGCCTCACCAACTAAAGCATTTAACAGGTCGTCAAGACCACGGACACGGTTAGACGAGTCCGGCGCAGCTATATGTAATTCATACCGGTCACGCCCCTATTACAATTACAAGGGGCTCAATGCACGCAGACAAGTGGCAATTTTTACTCATCTTGAATTATACATGGTTTCTTTAAAAACTATCTCTCTACATGACAACTTTTTCACCTAAAATCCTCTCTTTTACAGATGACCATCGTGCTACACCCGTCCAGGATACGGCACAACGGAGACACAGGCGCAGACGTGCAGCAGGGACCCGTTCCAAGGATTCTTTTTAGATTAAGACCCTGCGTAAACCTTTTTTACTGTCTCTTGTTGATACACATCCACTGAATTCTCGGCACAATTGAGAAGGATGCTGACGTCTTGGCATGTGGCCACGTCAGAACAATGCACGTACCTGGACACAAGGGGCTTCTCACAAAGGGCACTATTTAGGCCCGGTTTATACCATAAAGACCGAATACCTTAGGGGGTGTTCGGCGTCGCGAGTTTGGCCTTATATGCATCAGCTCCGAATCATTGTCTTTGGTCAAATGTTGGGTTTGCCCGGCTCCTGTGTTTTGGTGCCTTACATTCCGCTTTATCGGCTAAGGTAGCACCAGGAGAACTACTGCGATTGTGCCCTAGTTCATCCGGACGAGCACCTCAATAGAGAAAGCCAAAAACTGACTGTCATGATATAGCATGAGACTGGTCAACCACTCGATGACCTATCGGAATGTTAGAATTCCTCCGCCTTAACAAGGGCCGTTTTCCAGCCAGGCATGTACGCACCCCGAGATCGGGAGAGTGCGGAGCCACCAGGGGCTATCTAGTAGCCCCACTGTCAAACTCCTATGGCTAAGTGAAAGTGTCAAAGCATTATAGTCCGGTTGCCTTGTTCGCTACGCTATCACCTCCTTAATAGGACCAAGACGTTGGGTTAAGTGTGAACACGCGTTTTTCGCGAGCACCTCTGCATTATATGCGTGGGGGTTGAAGCCGACGGCTGCAATCTTTTAGGTTATACACATGTATACATAAACGGCCGCACAGGCGGCATCATACTACTTTCAGGCAAAAGTATAAACATAGCCTTATAAAATTTCATAAAGCATTGTGCTTACAATGAGAATACATATCACTCAAACATAATATTCTTCGAACACTGGGCCTCTATCAAACGAGCACCCTCGAGAACCTCCTCAAAATAGTGCCTGGCAGCCACTCGGCCTATGACCGAACCCTGCGCTGCAACAGTGGTAGCGTCCATCTCCGCCCAGTATGCTTTAACACGGGCAAGGGCCATCCGCGAGCCTTCTATGCACGCCGACCTCTTCATCGCATTAATGCGCGGCACCGCACCAAGGAACTGCTGCACTAAGCTGAAATAGCTGTTCGGGTTTGGCTTTTCCGGCCATAGCTGATCCACAACAGACCTCATGGCGAGTCCGGACAACCTATTCAGTTCGGCCCATTCGGCTAGCTGGTCAGTCAATGAAAGAGGACGCTCTGGAACATTGAATTGCAACCAGAACAGCTTGTCCACTTCACGATCTGTTTGACCATGGAAGTACTTGGCCGCATCAGCAGCGCTCACCGCCAAATCCATATACGCATCTGCCGAACTCCATAGCCGATCCAGAGGGGCATACCGTGGATCTCCGAACTTCCTCCGTAACATGAAGGGCTTCCCAGCCGCAATATCCCCGGCTTCCCACATCTCCTCCTTCTTCGCTCTCATAGCAGAACGGGTGTCTTTGTCCGCCATCGTGGCCTTCTCAAGGTCTGTTGCCTTCGCTTACTTTTCTTTTTCAAGGACCCGGCAACGGTCGGCAGTGTCTTTTAATTCTACGGCCATCTTGGCCATCTTCTCTTGGCTCTCGCAATGTGCGGCCTTCTCGGCTTTCAACTCTTCGGCCGCCTTCAAAGCAGCCGCATTACTAATCCTCGCTTGTTCCTTGGCTCGGGCAAGTTCTACCCGCAAGGTTTCCACGATGGCAGCTCCATCTGCAGTCACAACATATTAAAGATATTGGCATCATGCTGCTCTTACTATGTGGCGTTCACCAGATAATAACACTTACCCTGTGCCTCGTCAAGCCTCTTGTTAACAAGCTCAATGTCGGCGTCTGCCGCATCCAGTTGCCATTTTAATTTGGCAAACTCACTAGTCCAGCTAGCCACCGGAGCTTCCACCACCTGCACATAGGGGCAGTCTTGTTATTGCTTGGGACTATGATCCTCTGTTTGCCGCCTTTCTCGACGACAACCAGAGTCTCAGGGGCTACTATCTACCTAGGGCACACCTAACATGTGCAGTACTATCACATATTATCTCACGTACCTCAAAGCCTGTCAGTAGACTCATAAAGGCTTCATGTAATCCGCTTTCGGCGGACGAAATTCTCTCCATCACCGTACCCATCAGCATACGGTGTTCTTCTGAGATGGCCGCTCACCCCACCAGCTCCCTCAGAACGTCCGACCGCATACCATACGGTGCCAGACTCTTTTGTTTGCTCTCTTCAAGAGCCGGACGCTGGGGACTTCGAGGGTCTATGGGATTATCTTCTGGCCTCACCGGATCCGGAGAGGCCCTCCGTGACGACACTTCGGGGTCGCCCGCTTCTTGAGCGGAGGAGTCCGGGGGAGGTGTTTCGCTCTCCATCATCTCCGGAAGAAGATCCCCCGAAGACGAGCTCAGCTAAGAGGGACTAAGGCCCGAACTGCAAGATATATGCGGTGGTTACTTTCTCAGAAAAAAGATAGCATACCTCTACTGTTAAAGTAATTTGGATCACTTACGACTCGTTGGAGGGATGATCCCCCCGCAGACTTTGTGCGGCAAAAGCACCCCCTCAGGCAGGACCCTCTGTGGGAGACTTCTTCTCCCGTTTGGAGGCTTCGGCTTCCGGATCATCGGAAGCAGTCCCTTTCCTCCCCCAGTTATCCTCCTTCATGGAGACGCTCATTCCCTCGGTTGGAACTGGCAGCGATGGGGGCCCGCGCCCGCCCGTATTATTACCCCCCCCCCCCTGTATCTTCCTTCGAGGGCTCCGGGCAAGGTGCAACCTCAAGCATCTTTTCCAATACCGGATTTTCCAAACCCTCAGGGAGGGGGGCCAAACACCGAATCATCTTCGCCTTTGTTAGCCAGTCCTGGTCAAAAAGCAAACTCTCAGAAATAACTTCATAAAAGATAGTGTGTTCGGCCAGAGGATTTCTTACTTGTTCGGCGGCGCGGTTACTGCTCAGGCCCACGTCCTCGGTAATATCCGGACACTCTACTTGAGGTCCGAAGAATGACTTGTACATCTCCTCGTGCGTCAGGCCGAGGAAACTTTGAATGGAACGTGGTCCCTCTGGGTTGAACTCCCACGAGCGAAGGGGTCGGCATTTGCAAGGCTGGACTTGACGAACCAGCATAACTTGTATTACCACAACCAAATTAAAATCTCCCTCGAAGAGATCTCAAATGCGGCTTTGCAGTATAGGCACGTCCTTGGCTGGACCCCAGCTCAGACCCCTGCTAATCCATGACATCAGTTGTGGTGGGGGGCCCGAGCGGAAAGTGGGGGCAGCCGCCCACTTGGCACTTCTAGGAGACGTGACGTAAAACCACTCCCGTTGCCATAATTCGGACACCTCTGGAAAGGAACCTTTCGGCCATGGAGCTCCTGCCATCTTGCCTATTGATGCACCTCCGCACGCTGCATGTTGCCCCTCGATCATCTTCGGCTTCACTTCAAAGGTCTTGAGCCACAGGCCGAAGTGAGGGGTAATGCGGAGGAAGGCCTCACGCACGATAATAAATGTCGATATGTGGAGAAATGAGTCCGGAGCTAGATCGTGGAAATCTAGCCCGTAATAGAACATCAAACCCCTGACGAAGGGATCCAGAGTGAGGCCTAGGCCTCGGAGGAAGTGGGAGATGAACACGACGTTCTCGTTGGGTTCGGGAGTAGGGACGACCTGCCCTCGAGCAGGCAGCTGATGCGAAACCTCGGCGGTCAGGTATCTGGCCTCCCTCAACTTCTTAATGTCCTCTTCCGTAACGGAGGAGGGCATCCATCGGCCTTGAAGGCTGGATCTGGACATGATTGAAGATCCGGAGCACCTAACCTGGGCTTTGGGTGTTAGAACTCG
Source organism: Triticum urartu (assembly GCF_003073215.2). Classification (NCBI taxonomy): domain Eukaryota; kingdom Viridiplantae; phylum Streptophyta; class Magnoliopsida; order Poales; family Poaceae; genus Triticum; species Triticum urartu. The sequence continues at coordinate 103,826,060 of NC_053022.1, forward strand.
AGGCGGGGGAAGGGTTCGATTGAGCACGAGAGGGAAAAAGCGAAAACCTTGCCCCTTTATAAAGAGGGTGAATATCAAGTGTCCTCTCCGTAGCCGTTTAGGACTTGCCTATAATCTAGGAGTCCTAGACAGGGTTGGGTTACCCACGACCGCATTAATGAGAATCTCGTAATTGGGGGAACACGATCTCTGCTTTGACAAGACGTGTCAAGAAACCGCCTTGCGTTATGTGTGGAGCTGGTTGAAGAAAAACGGTTCGAATAATCGTCGGGCCATGACATAACGTCATGTTGCCAAAACAAGTCAGCAAATTGGATTTGCAAAAATATTATTCTCTCTACGGCGGTATGTGGAACTTATTTTGCAGGGTCGGACACTATCCTCGTATTCAAATTCTTTTGTGATGTATTCGGAGAAAGTTCCCGCCTTGCAATGCCGAAGACAATACAGCGCGCCGGACTCATCGTCATTGAAGCCTGGTTCAGGGGCTACTGAGGGAGTCCTGGATTAGGGGGTCTCCGGACAGCCGTACTGTTAGACTATGAAGATACAAGATTGAAGACTTTGTCTCGTGTCTGGATGGGACTCTACTTGGCGTGGAAGGCAAGCTAGGCAATACGGATATGGATATCTCCTCCTTTGTAACTGACCTTATGTAACCCTAACCCTCTCCGGTGTCTATATAAACCGAAGGGTTTTAGTCCGTAGGACAACAACCATAACATACAATCATACCATAGGCTAGCTTCTAGGGTTTAGCCTCTCCGATCTCGTGGTAGATCTACTCTTGTACTACCGATATCATCAATATTAATAAAGCAGGACATAGGGTTTTACCTCCATCAAGAGGGCCCGAACCTGGGTAAAACATCGTGTCCCCTGCCTCCTGTTACCATCCGGCCTAGACGCACAGTTCGGAACCCCCTACCCGAGATCCGCCGGTTTTGACACCGACACTTAGGTTGGACCGCATTGGAGACTATTTTTCAAATGAGTTCAAGTTATTCTGTGAGGAACATGGTGTAATCCATGAGAGGACGCCTCCCTATTCTCCCCAGTCAAATAGGGTTTCCGAACGAAAGAATCGCACTCTAACTGATTTGGTTAATGCCATGTTAGGCACAACGGAACTTTCCAATGAATGGTGGGGGAGGCTTTGATGACTGCAAGTCTTGTCCTAAATAGAGTTCCCACGAAGAATAAAGAGATTACCCCGTTTGAGGAATGGGAAAGGAAAAGGCTTAAACTCTCCTACTTATGAACTTGGGGTTGTTTCGCGAAGGTCAATGTAACAATTACCAAGAAGCGTAAGCTTGGACTAAAAATAGTTGATTGTGTTTTCCTGGGTTATGCTTTCAATAGCATTGGCTATAGATTTCTAGTGGTGAAATCTAAGGTACTTGAAATGAATGTTGCACTACTGCAGGATGCTGCTAATGCGACACTACGATCAGAGACCCTTCGACAAAACTGTGTGTGATGCAATAATGCAAATGGTGGTGTAAAAACCATCAAAAAGGTGCAAAACATTTGCGATGGAGGATGCATCAAACACGGTTCAGATTTTAGTTGCGTGCGATGCAGGGCATACAGTTCAGTTCAATTAACTGTTTGCGATGAGGAGGAACAATAGAAACGGCCAGCCAGATGAAGGTGTGTGCGATATATAGCATACGGTTCACTCGGATGAACTATTTGTGATTAGGCAACACAAAAGAAATGGTCAACCAGATCAAGGTGTGTGCGATATACTGCATGCGGTTCACTCGAATGAACTATTTGCGTTGAGACAAGAGAAGAAACGGTTGAATATATCAAGATGTGCATGATACGCGGCAAACAGGTCTGTAATCAGAAATGTGTGCGAAGACCGATAATAACATAGACGATTGCTTCTAATAAGACGTATGTGATATGCTCTATCTACACAACATCTATTGACCATTGGGGGACGGGCGGTCATCCGGATACACCATAAGGATGCGAAGAGGCATCCTATATTAGCAAGGACTAGCTGTTCCACCAGTAGCTCATGTAAGAGAACTCTCAAGTTAAGTGTGCTCAGTCTGGAGTAGCCATCAGATGGGTGACTGGATGGGAAGTTGTGTTGATGTTAAATTAACTAATAGGATGGGTCACATATATGAAATTAAATGACTGGTATGACCCATCCCATGAGTTAATTTAATCTCGAGATCCTTGTTTTTATTTTATTTTTTATTTTTTAACACATGTTAAAGAAGGTCTACCGCATTACTTTTTGACAATGTGCGATACATGGCATACAGTTGATCCATCTGACCTATTTGTGATGGAATAAGGCGTGTGTGTTGTGGGCAAATGCTTGCTAGTATTCAACCATTTGAGATTGATTAATTCATCACCGACGGGTCCCTAGTGTGGCCTGTGTTTATCTAATCATCTACTTCTTGTGCTAGCTTTGATGTTCCTTCTATGCTAAGTTTCCATTAATTGATGGCGTTTTATGAACACGCCACCGTTTCCCGCCATTTCCTCACCTGTTTCCTGCCACCCAGCGATATTGCGCATAAACCTAGGCGGCGCGTGACGCACAGAGGTGACAAGCGCAGCCTGTAGCACATCCACCTTTTTCAAGCATGCCAATCCACCAAAGCATCGCCTCTGCCATCAACCTCGTCAACGAGGAAAACGAGCAGGCGCCATGGCCCATCAAGGCCGAGGTGCTTCCCGGCAACGCGATGGACGATGTTGTGATGCGCGTCATCGCCAGGGTTGAGCAGACCTTTGGCTCATGGCGCTTGAGCGTCGTGGATCAAGATAGGCATGTCAGCGCCGACAGGCTGCAGCTCGCCGCACAACATGATCAATGGTGTGTCACAGAGCAAGATAGGCGCGTCCACGCCGATAGGCTGTGGCTCGCCACATGTCGAGACCGTTGGAGCATCGCAGAGCGAGAGGCGCGGCGCGCCGCACAGCAAGAGCAGATCCATCGGCGCTTGCCTGCTATCGAAACAGCGTCGCACTTGGGTACATGTCCCGTGAGTACCACCATTCCTCGCCAGTAGTGGGTAGAGGCCTTCTGTGCCGTACTTGCACCAGAGGCCAGCCGCGTCGTACTTGCACCGGACGACCGCCGCACCGTTCGCATGGGTCGTGCCGTTCACCTTGTCCACGCCCCGCTCGATGCCAACACACTGGTCGGTAGGCTCGATCGCCTCCTTGGCCCAGGTGTCCACCTGAACACAGTAGAGGAACATGGCCATCGCATCCTCGAGCTGGTGATCTCCAATGAAATAGCCAACCTAGAGCTCGAGATCGTGCTCCAGATGTACCACGAGCGTGTTGACCGCTTGGACGAACGCCTGCACGAGTTCAAGCTGAGCCAAGAGCTACCGTAGGCAAGGGCTGCTGGTCATGGTCTCATGGACGCGTTTTATTTTGTGAGTCGTTTCGACGTGGATAGCTATGTATTCACATCAATCATAGTATTGCTCTGTTTATTGCTCTGGTTCAATGTGTGTACTCTGTTTTCCATTCTTATATGTTATGTTTCAATGTGTGTATATACGCTTTACATTCTGTATATGTGGATGATGACAGATAGATTCAAATTACTATACAAAACAGATAGAAAATGGAATTCATAATATATATATATATATTAATTGTTCATTAGTTCATCACAATATATATATATATATATAATATCATCACATATACGTGATGATACTTAACTACTAGGTATAATGCATAAAATTGAAAACGAACAATACTAAAACTAATAATCCCTCCTGGGGCCAGTATTCCGGCAGCCCCTCACTAGCAGCTCCCTGGTGCGCAGTGTCTTCCCAGTGTGGAGGCAGTACTCCGCCTCCTCCGCCTCGCAGCGCTTGACGTACCGATCTGTCTCTTGCTGGCGGACGAGCGTGAATGATCTCACCATTTCGTTGGGCGCCCACCGGAGCACCTCGTCTGTGGCACGCTGGAGCTTATCGGCCCACCTCCATGCAGCGACGAGGTGCCCAGCGCCTTTGACCTTCCTCGCGAAGTACCCGTCTTCGTACACCTCCTCCGCACGATGATGCACCCTCCCAGAAAGCTTCGTTGCCTCCTTTTTCCAGGTGGCATCACGGGCTTCATAGGCCGCCTGGTACCTGGCTTCCTTCTCCACCATCTCCTTCTTGAACGCCACATGTCTGGCTTTCTTGGCCGGTGACAACGACTTCCACAGACAAAGATTGTAATGGCCCCAAAACCAATCCAAAGTTGGGGGGTCCGGTGCAACCTCGTTCGGCGGCGTGTAGGGGTCATCGTCGCTGCTATTCGAGTGAACGTCCTCGGGGGGCGGCGACTCCTCATCGGCGCATGGGCGGACCAACGGTGCCATGGTAGAGATTTGAGAGAAAGAGGGCGAGCGATGGGAGGATGTAGATGAGAATGCAGGCGGGATGACGTGAGCAAGATAGTATTTATTGGCGGCCGGAATCTAGATCGACGGGAACAGTACACACGCCGGTCACCAGAATTTATGAGTACTGTAATTTGAATTACACACGATTCCCGCAGCAAAATCTGTGTGTGAACATAATAGCTGATGGGTTCCAATACAGAACCATGTCTGATTAATGATCCCCGCCACTCACCTACCAAACCTCGAGCCACGAGATAGAGTGCCAATCTTGTGGAGGTCGTTTGTCTTGCCAAATCTTTATATTTTCTTTTTTGAACACCAGATATTTACATCGTCTGATGATTTTTTTAACTCACACACAAGTACACAAAAATATGATTTTCCAAACCATTATGGTTAGCCGTTGCATGTAAATGTAGTTCAAATTTGAATTACGGTCATTAAATAACTATAAAATCACTTACTAGTCTTTAAAAGGTCAAATGACCCCTGAAATTTTCCAAATTCTCACATGACAGTTGTATTAGTGCATGTTAAACGTAGAAAAAATTTGAAGGCCGTAAGAGGAAGCTATCTCCCATTCTTCATCAAACATGCATTGTTCCATCTCGGAACCACGAACCTTCTAGTGAGTTGCTCCGGTTTGTGAGTGGGTTGTGTCCAAACTTTCGTCAAATAGGCCATTTTTTTACCACATCATCATGGTGGCATGACATTACATCAAGCAAGGTTTCATGTTTTTCTGGTCATTTTTTAATTTTTTGGAATTAAAATGCCATGGCACTCCATGCATGTGCCCAAGCCGTGAGACCAATATGTCTGAAAATTCCTTCTATTTTACTGCACATGAAATTAACTCGCACACAAGTACACAAATATGATTTTTCAAACCGTTATGGTTAGCCGTTGCATGTAGATGTAGTTCAAATTTGAATTACGGTCATTAAATGGCTAGAAATCACTTAAATATCTTTAAAAGGTCACATGACCCCTAGAATTTTCCTAATTTTCACATTACAGTTGTAGTAGTGCACGTTAAACGTAGAAAAAATTTGAAGGCCGTAAGAGGAAGCTATCTCCTATTTGTCATCAAACATGCATTGTTCCCTTTCGGAACCACGAGCCTTGTAGTGAGATGCTCCGATTTGTGAGGAATGTGTATCCAAACTTTCGTAAAACATGCCAATTTTTTTACCACATCATCTTGGTGGCATGACATTACATCAAGCAAGGTTTCTAGTTTTTCTAATATTTTTTTAATTTTTTGGAATTAAAATGCCATGGCACTCCATGCATACATATGCATGTGTCCATGTCGTGAGACCAATATGTTTGAAAATTCCTTCTAATTTACTGCACATGGAATTAACTCGCACACAAGTACACAAATATGATTTTGCAAACCGTTATGGTTAGCCATTGCATGTAGATGTAGTCCAAATTTGAATTACAGTCATTAAATGGCAAGGAAATCACTTAAATATCTTTAAAAGGTCAAATGACCCCTAGAATTTTCCTAATTTTCACATTACAGTTGTAGTAGTGCACATTAAAAGTAGAAAAAAATAAATGCCGTAAGAGGAAGCTATCTCCCATTCGTCATCAAACATGCATTGTTCCCCCTCGGAACCATGAGCCTTCTAGTGAGTTGCTCCAGTTTGTGAGGGGTGTGTGTCCAAACTTTCGTTGAACATGCCAATTTTTTTACCACATCATCTTGGTGGCATGACATTACATTAAGCAAGGTTTCATGTTTTTCTAATCATTTTTAAGATTTTTGAAATTAAAATGCCATGGCACTCCATGCATACATATGCATGTGTCCATGTCATGAGACCAATATGTTTGAAAATTCTTTCTAATTTACTACACATGGAATTAACTCACACACAAGTATGCAAATATGATTTTTCAAACCATTATGGTTAGCCATTGCATGTAGATATAGTTCAAATTTGAATTACGGTCCTTAAATAGCTAGAAAATCACTTAAATGTCTTTAAAATATCAAATGACCCTTAGGATTTTCCTAATTTTCACATTACAGTTGTAGTAGTGCATGTTAAACGTAGAAAACATTTGAAGGCCGTAAGAGGAAGCTACCTCTCGTTCGTCATCAAACATGCATTATTCCCTCTCGAAACCACGAGCCTTCTAGTGAGTTGCTCCGGTTTGTGAGGGGTGTGTCCAAACTTTCGTCAAACATGCCATTTTTTACCACATCATCTTGGTTGCATGCCATTACATCAACCAAGGTTTCATGTTTTTTTGATTTTTTTTAATTTTTTGAAATTAAATGCCATGGCACTTCATGCATACGTATGCATGTGTCCATGTCGTGAGACCAATATGTTTGAAAAAATTTCTAATTTACTGCACATGAAATTAACTCGCACACAAGTACACAAATATAATTTTTCAAGCAGTTATGGTTAGCCGTTGCATGTAAATGTAGTTCAAATTTGAATTACGGTCATTAAATAACTAGAAAATCACTTATTGGTCTTTAAAAGGTCAAATGACCCCTGAAATTTTCCAAATTCTCACATGACAGTTGTATTAGTGCATGTTAAACGTAGAAAAAATTTGAACGCCGTAAGAGGAAGCTATCTCCCGTTCGTCATCAAACATGCATTGTTCCATCTCGAAACCACGAACCTTCTAGTGAGTTGCTCCGGTTTGTGAGGGGGTTGTGTCCAAACTTTTGTCAAATAGGCCATTTTTTACCACATCATCTTGGCGGCATGACATTACATCAAGCAAGGTTTCATGTTTTTCTAGTCATTTTTTAATTTTTTGGAATTAAAATGCCATGGCACTCCATGCATGTGCCCAAGCCGTGAGACCAATATATCTGAAAATTCCTTCTATTTTACTGCACATGAAATTAACTCGCACACAAGTACACAAATATGATTTTTCAAACCGTTATGGTTAGCCGTTGCATGTAGATGTAGTTCAAATTTGAATTACGGTCATTAAATGGCTAGAAATCACTTAAATATATCTTTAAAAGGTCACATGACCCCTAGAATTTTCCTAATTTTCACATTATAGTTGTAGTAGTGCACGTTAAACGTAGAAAAAAATTTAAAGACCGTAAGAGGAAGCTATCTCCTATTCGTCATCAAACATGCATTGTTCCCTCTCGGAACCACGAGCCTTCTAGTGAGTTGCTCCGATTTGTGAGGAATGTGTATCCAAACTTTTGTCAAACATGCCAATTTTTTTACCACATCATCTTGGTGGCATGACATTACATCAAGCAAGGTTTCTAGTTTTTCTGATAATTTTTTAATTTTTTGGAATTAAAATGACATGGCACTCCATGCATACATATGCATGTGTCTATGTCGTGAGACCAATATGTTTGAAAATTCCTTATAATTTACTGCACATGGAATTAACTCGCACACAAGTGCACAAATATGATTTTTCAAACCGTTATGGTTAGCCCTTGCATGTAGATGTAGTTCAAATTTAAAATACAGTCATTAAATGGCAAAAAAATCACTTAAATGTCTTTAAAAGGTCAAATGACACCTAGAATTTTCCTAATTTTCACATTACAGTTGTAGTAGTGCATGTTAAAAGTAGAAAAAAAATTAAACGTCGTAAGAGGAAGCTATCTCCCGTTCAACGTCAAACATGCATTGTTCCCTCTCGGAACCACGAGCCTTCTAGTGAGTTCCTCCGGTTTGTGAGGGGTGTGTGTCCAAACTTTCGTCGAACATGCCAATTTTTTTACCACATCATCTTGGTTGCATGACATTACATTAAGCAAGGTTTCATGTTTTTCTAATCATTTTTAAGATTTTTGAAATTAAAATGCCATGGCACTCCATGCATACATATGCATGTGTCCATGTCATGAGAACAATATGTTTGAAAATTCTTTCTAATTTACTACACATGGAATTAACTCACACACAAGTACGCAAATATGATTTTTCAAACCATTATGGTTAGCCGTTGCATGTAGATATAGTTCAAATTTGAATTACGGTCCTTAAATAGCTAGAAAATCACTTAAATATCTTTAACAGGTTAAATGACCCTTAGGATTTTCCTAATTTTCACATTACAGTTGTAGTAGTGCACGTTAAATGTAGAAAAAATTTGAAGGCCGTAAGAGGAAGCTACCTCTTGTTCGTCATCAAACAAGCATTGTTCCCTTCGAAACCATGAGCCTTCTAGTGAGTTGCTCCGGTTTGTGAGGGGTGTGTCTAAACTTTCATCAAACATGCCATTTTTTACCACATCATCTTGGTTGCATGCCATTACATCAACCAAGGTTTCATGTTTTTTGATTATTTTTTAATTTTTTGGAATTAAATGGCATGGCACTTCATGCATACATATGCATGTGTCCATGTCGTGAGACCAATATGTTTAAAAAAATTTCTAATTTACTGCACATGAAATTTACTCGCACACAAGTACACAAATATGATTTTTCAAACAGTTATGGTTAGCCATTGCATGTACATGTAGTTCAAATTTGCATTACGTTCATTCAATGGCTAGAAAATCACTTAAATATCTTTAAAAGGTCAAATGACCCCTAGAATTTTCCTAACTTTCACATTACAGTTGTAATAGTGCACGTTAAACGTAGAAAAAAATTGGAAGGCCGTAAGAGGAGGTTATCTCCCGTGCGTCATCAAACATGCATTGTTCCCTCTCGGAACCACGAGCCTTCTAGTGAGTTGCTCCGATTTGTGAGGGATGTGTGTCCAAACTTTCGTCAAACATGCCAAATTTTTCACCACATCATCTTGGTGGCATGACATTGCATTAAGAAAGGTTTCATGTTTTTCTTATCATTTTTTAATTTTTTTGGAATTAAAATGCCATGGCACTCCATGCATACATATGCATGTGTCCATGTCGTGAGACCAATATGTTTGAAAATTCCTTCTAATTTACTACACATGGAATTAACTCGCACACAAGTACACAAATATGATTTTCTGAACCGTTATGGTTAGCCGTTGCATTTAGATGTCTTTCAAATTTGAATTACGGTCATTAAATGGCTAGAAAATTACTTAAATGTCTTTAAAATGTGAATTAACCCCTAATTTTCACAATACAGTTGTAGCAGTGCACGTTAGACATAGAAAATTTTTGAATGCCGTAAGAGGAAGCTATCTCACGTTCGTCATCAAACATGGATTGTTCCCTCTCGGAACCACGAGCCTTCTAGTGAGTTGCTCCGGTTTGTTAGGGGTGTGTGTCCAAACTTTCGTTAAACATGCCAATTTTTTTACCACATCATCTTGGTGGCATGACATTACATCAACCCAGGTTTCATGTGTTTATGATATTTTTTTAATTTTTTGGAATTAAAATGCCATGGCACTCAATGCATACATATGCATGTGTTCATGTCGTGACACCAATATGTTTGAAAAATTTCTAATTTACTGCACACATGGAATTAATTTGAACACAAGTACACAAATATGGTTTTTCAAACCATTATGGTTAGGCATTGCATGTAGATGTAGTTCAAATTTGAATTACATTCATTAAATGGCTAGAAAATCACTTAAATGTCTTTAAAAGGTCAAATGACCCCTGATTTTTTCCTAATTTTCACATTACAGTTGTAGTAGTGCATGTTTAACATAGAAAAAAATTGAAGGCTGTAAGAGGAGCTATCTCCCGTTCCTCATCAAACATGCATTGTTCCCTCTCGGAACCATGAGCCTTCTAGTGAGTTGCTCAAGTTTGTGAGGGGTGTGTGTCCAAACTTTCATCACACATGCCAAATTTTTTACCACATCATCTTGGTGGCATGACATTACATCAACCAAGGTTTCATGTGTTTCTGATATTTTTTAATTTTTTGGAATTTAAATGCCATGGCACTCCATGCTTAATTGTGTCATAGCCGTTAGACCAATATGTTTGAAAATTCCTTCCAATTTACTGCACATGGAATTAAATCGCACACAAGTACACAAAATATGACTTTTCAAACCGTTATGGTTAGCTGTTGCATGTACATGTAGTTAAAATTTCAATTATGGTCATTAAATGGCTAGAAAATCACTTAAATGTCTTAAAGGGTCAAATGACCCCTGAATTTTTCCAAAATTTGACATGACAGTTGTATTAGTACTACAAATTTTCTCGTACATTTAAAACACCGTTCGTTGCCATGTTACTCCAAATTCGTCTTTCACAGCTAATAAAAAATATCTACAACATCACACATAGTTGTTTTCTAGGAACCGTTTGCGATGAAAATATCTGAGTCTATTTAATTCTCCCTCCTTAAGCTTCACCGGCTCGTCTGCTCCAGTGCCGGCAACCCCCGAATCCATGAATCCCAATCCCCATTCCCGCACCCCCTTCTTGCAAAGAGGACGTCATGGAAACGCTTCGTGAAGGCCCGTACGATGGTCGCGTCCCCCCGGAGCGCCGCCCCCTGCATCGAGAGCGCGGCCGCCTACGCCGAGAGTGCCGCCGCATCCACATTGAGCACGGCCGCTTCCGCCGAGAGGGCGTCTACGGCAGCCGACAGGGCAGCTACAGTAGCCGAGACGGCTGCAACTGCTACTGCGACGGCGACTGCAAACACCGAGAGCGTTCGAGCTACCGTCCGTGCCACCAATGTCGCCCTGGCTTGGGTTGAGGCCATCCACGCCAAGATCGAGGATGCACACGCAAAAATATTCCAAGCCACCTTGGACTGCAGCATGCAGCCCATGTCCGAAAAGGCAGCGGTGGCCATGGAGTACCTGCTTCCTCATGAGGTCGCCGAGCGGGAGCTAGAGATGAAGGAGGCGGCGGAGATCGAGGAGTGCCGGGAGGAGGAGTTGCACGTGGCCGAGGTCAAGGTAGAGAAGAGTCTGTCCATCGAGGAATCGGCGGTGGAGTACCAACGTGAGCTCTGGTGCAGCCACTACTACGAGTACTACAACCTTGAGGGCGGCGCTGAGGACGAGGACAAGGACGATGATGCGGTCGACTTCAGCAGGGGGACATAGAGTCCACCAACGGCAGCATGTCGCTAGGACAAGTCACCGACGTCTCATCTCACACCGGCGATGCATAGGCCGGCGCAGCGGTGGATTTGTTAAAATTATGTGTACTTAGGCTTTGTTTTTAATGCTGGTCGTTTGTTAGAGCAATGTTTAGGTTAACTGGCTCTGTTTAATTACTAAAATTGCTCGATTCAATAAGTCTGGTATGTCTGCTGTACGCTCTTTTGTGTGCCCAAATTAGGAAGCGATGTTAAATTATTCAATGATGTACCCGGGGAAATTTCCACCAAAATTTGCATTATCAAACTCATCTTATGCACGTAAAGCAGAAGAATCGTTTTTGATGCACACAATCATTCATAGTGAATGGTCCGGTGGCACCACGCGCAAAGTTTCCGTCCACATATCCAAAATTTTGGCCTGCCGCCAAAATATCTACCCCCACCCCTCCCCCTAAAGGAAATATGCCCTAGAGGCAATAATATGGTTGTTATTTATATTTCCTTATATCATGATAAATGTTTATTATTCATGCTAGAATTGTATTACCTGGAAACTTAGTACATATGTGAATACATAGACAATCAGAGTGTCCCTAGTATGCCTCTACTTGACTAGCTCGTTAATCAAAGATGGTTAAGTTTTCCTGACCATAGACATGTGTTGTCATTTGATGAACGGGATCACATCATTAGAGAATGATGTGATGGATAAGACCCATTCGTTAGCTTAGCATAATGATCATTTAGTTTTATTGCTATAGCTTTCATCATGACTTATACATGTTCCTATGACTATGAGATTATGCAACTCCCGAATACCGGAGGAACACCTTGTGTGCTATCAAACGTCAAAACGTAACTGGGTGATTATAAATATGCTCTATAGGTGTCTCCTATGGTGTTTGTTGACTTGGCATAGATCGAGATTAGGATTTGTCACTCCGTGTATCGGAGAGGTATCTTTGGTCCCTCTCGGTAATGCACATCACTATGAGCCTTGCAAGCAATGTGTCTAATGAGTTAGCCACGGGATGATGCATTACGAAACGAGTAAACAGACTTGCCGGTAACGAGATTGAACTAGGTATGAGGATACCGACGATCGAATCTCGGGCAAGTAACATACCGATGACAAACGGAACAACGTATGTTGTTATGCAGTTTGACCGATAAAGATCTTCGTAGAATATGTAGGAACAATGTGAGCATCCAGGTTCCTCTATTGGTTATTGACCGGAGATGTATCTCGGTCATGTCTACATAGTTCTCGAACCCGTAGGGTCCGCACGCTTAACGTTCGATGACGATCTGTATTATGAGTTTCGTGTTTTGATGAACCGAAGTTTTTTTGGAGTCCCAGATGAGATCACGGACATGACGAGGAGTCTCGAAATGGTCGAGACATAAAGATTCATATATTGGAAGGTTACATTCGTACACCGGAATGGTTCGGGTCATTTCGAATAAGTTTCGGAGTACCGGGGGTTACCGGAACCCCCCCCCCCTGGAAGTTCATGGGCCTTCATGGGCCCTATAGGAAAGGAGAGGAGGGTCGCAAGGGAGCCCCACCCCCCCCATGGCCAGTCCGAATTGGACTAGGGAGGTGGGCGGCGCCCCCTCTTTCCTTCTCTCCTCTTCCTCGTTCCCTCCTTCTCCCTCTCTTGGATGGAAGGGGATGAAGGAAATATGCCCTAGAGGCAATAATAAAGTTATTATTTATTTCCTTATATCATGATAAATGTTTATTATTCATGCTAGAATTGTATTAACCGGAAACATAATACATGTGTGAATACATAGACAAACTTAGTGTCACTAGTATGCCTCTACTTGACTAGCTCGTTAATCAAAGATGGTTATGTTTCCTGACCATGAACAAAGTGTTGTTATTTGATTAACGAGGTCACATCATTAGTTGAATGATCTGATTGACATGACCCAATCCATTAGCTTAGCACCCGATCGTTTAGTATGTTGCTATTGCTTTCTTCATGACTTATACATGTTCCTATAACTATGAGATTATGCAACTCCCGTTTACCGGAGGAACACTTTGGGTACTGCCAAACGTCACAACGTAACTGGGTGATTATAAAGGAGTACTACAGGTGTCTCCAAAGGTACATGTTGGGTTGGCGTATTTCGAGATTAGGATTTGTCACTCCGATTGTCAGAGAGGTATCTCTGGGCCCTCTCGGTAATGCACATCACATAAGCCTTGCAAGCATTACAACTAATATGTTAGTTGTGAGATGATGTATTACGGAACGAGTAAAGAGACTTGCCGGTAACGAGATTGAACTAGGTATTGGATACCGACGATCGAATCTCGGGCAAGTAACATACCGATGACAAAGGGAACAACGTATGTTGTTATGCGGTCTGACTGATAAAGATCTTCGTAGAATATGTAGGAACCAATATGGGCATCCAGGTCCCGCTATTGGTTATTGACCGGAGACGAGTCACGGTCATGTCTACATTGTTCTCGAACCCGTAGGGTCCGCACACTTAAGGTTACGATGACAGTTATATTATGAGCTTATACATTTTGATGTACCGAAGGTTGTTTGGAGTCCCGGATGTGATCATGGACATGACGAGGAGTCTCGAAATGGTCGAGACGTAAAGATTGATATATTGGAAGCCTATGTTTGGATATCGGAAGTGTTCCGGGTGAAATCGGGATTTTACCGGAGTACCGGGAGGTTACTGGAACCCCCCGGGAGCTATATGGGCCTTAGTGGGCTTTAGTGGAAAGGAGAAAGGGGCAGCCCAAGGTGGCTGTGCACCTCCCCCCCCCTTCCCCTAGTCCTATTAGGACTAGGAGAGGTGGCCGGCCCCCTCTCTCTCTTTCCCCCCTCAAGGAATCCTATTCCAACTAGGATTGGGGGGGGGGGGAATCCTACTCCCAGAGGGAGTAGGACTCTCCTGGCGCGCCCTCCCTTGGCCGGCCAGCCTCCCCTCCTCTAGTCCTTTATATACAGAGGCAGGGCACCCCCAAAGAACACACAAGTTGATCCACGTGATCTATTCCTTAGCCGTGTGCGGCGCCCCCAGCCACCATAGTCCTCGATAATACTGTAGCGGAGTTTAGGCGAAGCCCTGCTGCTGTAGTACATCAAGATCGTCACCACGCCGTCGTGCTGACAGAACTCTTCCCTGACACTTTGCTGGATCGGAGTCCGGAGATCGTCATCGAGCTGAACGTGTGCTCGAACTCGGAGGTGCCGTAGTTTCGGTGCTTGATCGGTTGGATCGTGAAGACGTACGACTACTTCCTCTACGTTGTGTCAACGCTTCCGCAGTCGGTCTGCGTGGGTACGTAGACAACACTCTCCCCTCTCGTTGCTATGCATCACCATGATCTTGCGTGTGCGTAGGAATTTTTTTGAAATTACTACGAAACCCAACAGTGGTATCAGAGCCTAGGTTATTTATGTTGATGTTATATGCACGAGTAGAACACAAGTGAGTTGTGGGCGATATAAGTCATACTGCCTACCAGCATGTCATACTTTGGTTCAGCGGCATTGTTGGACGAGACGACCCAGACCAACATTATGCGTACGCTTACGCGAGACCGGTTCCCCCGACGTGCTTTGCACATAGGTGGCTTGCGGGCGACTGTCTCTCCAACTTTAGTTGAACCAAGTGTGGCTACGCCCGGTCCTTGCGAAGGTTAAAACGGAGTCTATTTGACAAACTATCGTTGTGGTTTTGATGCGTAGGTGAGATTGGTTCTTGCTTAAGCCCGTAGCAGCCACGTAAAACTTGCAACAACAAAGTAGAGGACGTCTAACTTGTTTTTGTAGGGCATGTTGTGATGTGATATGGTCAAGGCATGATGCTGAATTTTATTGTATGAGATGATCATGTTTTGTAACCGAGTTATCGGCAACTGGTAGGAGCCATATGGTTGTCGCTTTATTGTATTCAATGCAATCGTGATGTAATGCTTTACTTTATTACTAAACGGTAGTGATAGTCGTGGAAGCATAAGATTGGCGAGACGACAACGATGCTACGATGGAGATCAAGGTGTCGCGCCGGTGACGATGGTGATCATGACGGTGCTTCGGAGATGGAGATCACAAGCACAAGATGTTGATGGCCATATCATATCACTTATATTAATTGCATGTGATGTTTATCTTTTTATGCATCTTATCTTGCTTTGATTGACGGTAGCATTATAAGATGATCTCTCACTAAATTATCAAGAAGTGTTCTCCCTGAGTATGCACCGTTGCCAAAGTTCGTCGTGCCCAGACACCACGTGATGATCGGGTGTGATAAGCTCTACGTCCATCTACAACGGGTGCAAGACAGTTTTGCACACGCAGAATACTCAGGTTAAACTTGACGAGCCTAGCATATGCAGATATGGCCTCGGAACACGGAGACCGAAAGGTCGAGTGTGAATCATATAGTAGATATGATCAACATAACGATGTTCACCATTGAAAACTACTCCATCTCATGTGATGATCGGTTATGGTTTAGTTGATTTGGATCACGTGATCACTTAGAGGATTAGAGGGATGTCTATCTAAGTGGGAGTTCTTAAGTAATTTGATTAATTGAACTTAAACTTATCATGAACTTAGTACCTGATAGTATCTTGCTTGTTTATGTTGATTGTAGATAGATGGCTCGTGTTGTTGTTCTGTTGAATTTTAATGCGTTCCTTGAGAAAGCAAAGTTGAAAGATGATGGTAGCAATTATACGGACTGGGTCCGTAACTTGAGGATTATCCTCATTGCTGCTCATTAGAATTACGTCCTGGAAGCACCGCTAGGTGCCAGGCCTGCTGCTGGAGCAACACCAGATGTTATGAACGTCTGGCAGAGCAAAGCTGATGACTACTCGATAGTTCAGTGTGCCATGCTTTACGGCTTAGAATCGGGACTTCAACGACGTTTTGAACGTCATGGAGCATATGAGATATTCCAGGAGTTGAAGTTAATATTTCAAGCAAATGCCCAGATTGAGAGATATGAAGTCTCCAATAAGTTCTATAGCTGCAAGATGGAGGAGAACAGTTCTGTTAGTGAGCATATACTCAAAATTTCTGGGTATAATAATCACTTGATTCAATTGGGAGTTAATCTTCTGGATGATTGCGTCATTGACAGAATTCTCCAATCACTGCCACCAAGCTACAAGAGCTTCGTGATGAACTATAATATGCAAGGGATGAACAAGACTATTCCCGAGCTCTTCGCAATGCTGAAAGCTGCGGAGGTAGAAATCAAGAAGGAGCATCAAGTATTGATGGTTAACAAGACCACTAGTTTCAAGAAAAAGGGAAAAGGGAAGAAGAAGGGGAACTTCAAGAAGAACAGCAAGCAAGTTGCTGCTCAGGAGAAGAAACCCAAGTCTGGACCTAAGCCTGAAACTGAGTGCTTCTACTGCAAGCAGACTAGTCACTGGAAGCGGAACTGCCCCAAGTATTTGGCGGATAAGAAGGATGGCAAGGTGAACAAAGGTATATGTGATATACATGTTATTGATGTGTACCTTACTAGAGCTCGCAGTAGCACCTGGGTATTTGATGCTGGTTCTGTTGCTAATATTTGCAACTCGAAACAGGGACTACGGATTAAGCGAACACTGGCGAAGGACGAGGTGACGATGCGCGTGGGAAACGGTTCCAAAGTCGATGTGATCGCGGTCGGCACGCTACCTCTACATCTACCTTCGGGATTAGTATTATACCTAAATAATTGTTATTTGGTGCCAGCGTTGAGCATGAACATTATATCTGGATCTTGTTTAATGCGAGACGGTTATTCATTTAAATCAGAGAATAATGGTTGTTCTATTTATATGAGTAATATCTTTTATGGTCATGCACCCTTGAGAAGTGGTCTATTCTTATTGAATCTCGATAGTAGTAATACACATATTCATAATGTTGAAGCCAAAAGATGCAGAGTTGATAATGAAAGTGCAACTTATTTGTGGCACTGTCGTTTAGGTCATATCGGTGTAAAGCGCATGAAGAAACTCCATACTGATGGACTTTTGGAACCACTTGATTATGAATCACTTGGTACTTGCGAACCGTGCCTCATGGGCAAGATGACTAAAACACCGTTCTCCGGTACTATGGAGAGAGTAACAGATTTGTTGGAAATCATACATACCGATGTATGTGGTCCGATGAATATTGAGGCTCGTGGCGGATATCATTATTTTCTCACCTTCACAGATGATTTAAGCAGATATGGGTATATCTACTTAATGAAACATAAGTCTGAAACATTTGAAAAGTTCAAAGAATTTCAGAGTGAAGTTGAAAATCATCGTAACAAGAAAATAAAGTTTCTACGATCTGATCGTGGAGGAGAATATTTGAGTTACGAGTTTGGTGTACATTTGAAAAACTGTGGAATAGTTTCGCAACTCACGCCACCCGGAACACCACAGCGTAATGGTGTGTCCGAACGTTGTAATCGTACTTTACTAGATATGGTGCGATCCATGATGTCTCTTACAGATTTACCGCTATCGTTTTGGGGTTATGCTTTAGAGACGGCCGCATTCACGTTAAATAGGGCACCATCAAAATCCGTTGAGACGACACCTTATGAACTATGGTTTGGCAAGAAACCAAAGTTGTCGTTTCTTAAAGTTTGGGGCTGCGATGCTTATGTGAAAAAGCTTCAACCTGATAAGCTCGAACCCAAATCGGAGAAATGTGTCTTCATAGGATACCCAAAGGAGACTGTTGGGTACACCTTCTATCACAGATCCGAAGGCAAGATATTCGTTGCTAAAAATGGATCCTTTCTAGAGAAGGAGTTTCTCTCGAAAGAAGTGAGTGGGAGGAAAGTAGAACTTGACGAGGCAACTGTACCTGCTCCCTTACTGGAAAGTAGTACATCACAGAAAACTGTTTCAGTGACACCTACACCAGTTAGTGAGGAAGCTAATGATAATGATCATGAAACTTCAGATCAAGATACTACTGAACCTCGTAGATCAACCAGAGTAAGATCCGCACCAGAGTGGTACGGTAATCCTGTTCAAGAAGTCATGCTACTAGATCATGATGAACCTACGAACTATGAAGAAGCGATGGTGAGCCCAGATTCCGCAAAGTGGCTTGAAGCCATGAAATCTGAGATGGGATCCATGTATGAGAACAAAGTATGGACTTTGGTTGACTTCCTGATGATCGGCAAGCAATTGAGAATAAATGGATCTTCAAGAAGAAGACTGACGCTGATGGTAATGTTACTGTCTACAAAGCCCGACTTGTCGCGAAAGGTTTTCGACAAGTTCAAGGGGTTGACTACGATGAGACTTCCTCACCTGTAGCGATGCTTAAGTCTGTCCGAATTATGTTAGCGATTGTCGCATTTTATGATTATGAAATTTGGCAGATGGATGTCAAAACTGCATTCCTGAATGGATTTCTGGAAGAAGAGTTGTATATGATGCAACCGGAAGGTTTTGTCGATCCAAAGGGAGCTAACAAAGTGTGAAAGCTCCAGCGATCCATTTATGGACTGGTGCAAGCCTCTCGGAGTTGGAATAAACGCTTTGATAGTGTGATCAAAGCATTTGGTTTTATACAGACTTTCGGAGAAGCCTGTATTTACAAGAAAGTGAGTGGGAGCTCTGTAGCATTTCTGATATTATATGTGGATGACATATTACTAATTGGAAATGATATAGAATTTCTGGATAGCATAAAGGGATACTTGAATAAGAGTTTTTCAATGAAAGACCTCGGTGAAGCTGCTTACATATTAGGCATTAAGATCTATAGAGATAGATCAAGACGCTTAATTGGACTTTCAAAAAGCACATACCTTGACAAAGTTTTGAAGAAGTTCAAAATGGATCAAGCAAAGAAAGGGTTCTTGCCTGTGTTACAAGGTGTGAAGTTGAGTAAGACTCAATGCCCGACCACTTCAGAAGATAGAGAGAAAATGAAAGATGTTCCCTATGCTTCAGCCATAGGCTCTATCATGTATGCAATGCTGTGTACCAGACCTGATGTGTGCCTTGCTATAAGTTTAGCAGGGAGGTACCAAAGTAATCCAGGAGTGGATCACTGGACAGCGGTCAAGAACATCCTGAAATACCTGAAAAGGACTAAGGATATGCTTCTCGTATATGGAGGTGACAAAGAGCTCACCGTAAGAGGTTACGTTGATGCAAGCTTTGACACTGATCCAGACGATTCTAAATCGCAAACCGGATACGTGTTTACATTAAACGGTGGAGCTGTCAGTTGGTGCAGTTCTAAACAAAGCGTCGTAGCGGGATCTACATGTGAAGCGGAGTACATAGCTACTTCGGAAGCAGCAAACGAAGGAGTCTGGATGAAGGAGTTCATATCCGATCTAGGTGTCATACCTAGTGCATTGGGTCCAATGAAAATCTTTTGTGACAATACTGGTGCAATTGCCTTGGCAAAGGAATCCAGATTTCACAAAAGGACCAAGCACATCAAGAGACGCTTCAACTCCATCCGGGATCTAGTCCAGGTGGGAGACATAGAGATTTGCAAGATACATACGGATCTGAATATTGCAGACCCGTTGACTAAGCCTCTTCCACGAGCAAAACATGATCAACACCAAGGCTCCATGGGTGTTAGAATCATTACAGTGTAATCTAGATTATTGACTCTAGTGCAAGTGGGAGACTGAAGGAAATATGCCCTAGAGGCAATAATAAAGTTATTATTTATTTCCTTATATCATGATAAATGTTTATTATTCATGCTAGAATTGTATTAACCGGAAACATAATACATGTGTGAATACATAGACAAACTTAGTGTCACTAGTATGCCTCTACTTGACTAGCTCGTTAATCAAAGATGGTTATGTTTCCTGACCATGAACAAAGTGTTGTTATTTGATATACGAGGTCACATCATTAGTTGAATGATCTGATTGACATGACCCATTCCATTAGCTTAGCACCCGATCGTTTAGTATGTTGCTATTGCTTTCTTCATGACTTATACATGTTCCTATAACTATGAGATTATGCAACTCCCGTTTACCGGAGGAACACTTTGGGTACTACCAAACGTCACAACGTAACTGGGTGATTATAAAGGAGTACTACAGGTGTCTCCAAAGGTACATGTTGGGTTGGCGTATTTCGAGATTAGGATTTGTCACTCCGATTGTCAGAGAGGTATCTCTGGGCCCTCTCGGTAATGCACATCACATAAGCCTTGCAAGCATTACAACTAATATGTTAGTTGTGAGATGATGTATTACGAAACGAGTAAAGAGACTTGCCGGTAACGAGATTGAACTAGGTATTGGATACCGACGATCGAATCTCGGGCAAGTAACATACCGATAACAAAGGGAACAACATATGTTGTTATGCGGTCTAACCGATAAAGATCTTCGTAGAATATGTAGGAACCAATATGGGCATCCAGGTCCCGCTATTGGTTATTAACCGGAGACGAGTCTCGGTCATGTCTACATTGTTCTCGAACCCGTAGGGTCCGCACGCTTAAGGTTACGATGACAGTTATATTATGAGCTTATACATTTTGATGTACCGAAGGTTGTTCGGAGTCCCGGATGTGATCACGGGCATGACGAGGAGTCTTGAAATGGTCGAGACATAAAGATTGATATATTGGAAGCCTATGTTTGGATATCGGAAGTGTTCCGGGTGAAATCGGGATTTTATCGGAGTACCGGGAGGTTACCGGAACCCCCCGGGAGCTATATGGGCCTTAGTGGGCTTTAGTGGAAAGGAGAAAGGGGCAGCCCAAGGTGGCTGTGCGCCTCCCCCCCTTCCCCTAGTCCTATTAGGACTAGGAGAGGTGGCCGGCCCCCTCTCTCTCTTTCCCCCTCAAGGAGTCCTATTCCAACTAGGATTGGGGGGGAATCCTACTCCCAGAGGGAGTAGGACTCTCCTGGCGCGCCCTCCCTTGGCCGGCCAGCCTCCCCCCTCTAGTCCTTTATATACAGAGGCAGGGCACCCCAAAGAACACACAAGTTGATCCACGTGATCTATTCCTTAGCCGTGTGCGGCGCCCCCAGCCACCATAGTCCTCGATAATACTGTAGCGGAGTTTAGGCGAAGCCCTGCTGCTGTAGTACATCAAGATCGTCACCACGCCGTCGTGCTGACAGAACTCTTCCCCGACACTTTGCTGGATCGGAGTCCGGGGATCGTCATCGAGCTGAACGTGTGCTCGAACTCGGAGGTGTCGTAGTTTCGGTGCTTGATCGGTTGGATCGTGAAGACGTATGACTACTTCCTCTACGTTGTGTCAACGCTTCCGTAGTCGGTCTGTGTGGGTACGTAGACAACACTCTCCCCTCTCGTTGCTATGCATCACCATGATCTTGCTTGTGCATAGGAAATTTTTTGAAATTACTACGAAACCCAACAGGGGACTCCAACTAGGATTGGGAATCCTTGTTAGACTCCCCATGGCATGCGCCCCCTCTAGGCCAGCCTCCTCCTCCTCCCCCCTTTATATACGTGGGAGGGGGTACTCCAAAGACACACAAGTTTCTCTTAGCCGTGTGTGGTGCCCCCCTCCACAGTTACACACCTCGATCATATCATCGTTGTGCTTAGGCGAAGCCCTGCGCCGGTAACTTCATCATCACCGTCACCACTCCGTCGTGATAACGGAACTATCCCTCGACCTCAACTGGATCAAGAGTTTGAGGGACGTCACCGACATGAATGCGTGCTGATCGTGGAGGTGCCGTACGTTCGGTACTTGGATCGGTTGGATCGTGAAGACGTTCGACTACATCAACCGTGTTACTAAACGCTTCCGCTTTCGGTCTACGAGGGTACGTAGACACACTCTCCCCTCTCGTTGCTATGCATCTCCTAGATAGATCTTGCGTGGTCGTAGGATTTTTTTTTGAAATACTGCGTTCCCCAACACCCCCTTCCCCACCCTCTTTTCTCCCTGACCACAAGTCACATTTCCCGTGTTTCCTCCTTCCTTCCTTCCTTCCTTCCTTCCTAAGCTATAGCCACTTCCTCGCTCTCGCCGTCTCACATCCTACCATCAGGGCCGCCATCGTCTTCTTCAAAGACCTCTCCAGCGGTTCCTTCTCCGACGACGACTCCTTCACCACCCGGGTATGCCTCTCTTCTCTCTCTCGGGCTATGACTTGGAATGAAGGATTTTTACCCGGTGATCGATTTGAGTCATTTCTTCCTCTTGTAGCTCCCTTGGACCATCAGTGGCAACGAATGGAGCGGGGTGGCTAAAGATCTATTTGCTCGTTGTCACCATCAATCTCCATGCGTGAAGCTAGTTGCGTTTGAATTTGTGGATAGTGGGAGGAAGTTTCTGGCATGTGCAGAGAAGGTTAGACCCTCTTTCGTTGTTACAAATCATTTGTTAGATGTGATTCAGACACTGTCACGGTCCCAACCCATTCATACCACACCTTCAACCAAACGCATCCTAAGACAGTGTCACAGTTTGTACCTACTATCTAAAATTGTTGCCATCTCATTAGCGGTGCCATTAGAAAATTATTTGGCACCGCTTCAGCAGTTTGTGCAGCCAACTTTGGTCCACACATCCGAGCAGCCAAGCAGTAAAATACTAAAACTTTATGGCATGAAGGAACTAGGCATCGGAGCAACTAGGTGCTCCGGAGTCCCGGTCCCTATTTTTTTCCGTTGTATCTGCTCGCCAGTGCAGGGCACCGGTGCGAGATGTAGCAACAATTGTCTTTACACCAGTTTTGGCATACATAGTGGACAGCCTTAGTGCTATTAGTTGTATGTTACTAAATTTGTGCATGTACACACCTGTTAGTATCAATTTGCTGTCATCCAAACACTGTCGCTATGTTGTTGCAGTTATATTTACCTTCCTCATAAAATGTTCAATTTGTTATTTATTGTACATGAGTAAGAACTTGTAGCATTGTTGTAGTTAATTATAGCTTTTGATGTTCCAGAATTTGGTTGTTGTCTTAGTAGCAATTAATTCATTTGCACATTGGTATTTTTGAGAAGATATGTCATAATTAACATGTTTCTTCAGTTTTTCAAAATAAGCATTGGTGATTTTCTATGTTGCTATAAACCCATTTCCCCTACAATTGTTACTAATCTAGTTTTAAATATTGATATGACCGTGTATAATTTATCTATGATGGTCGCTACTGAAAAAATAAAGTCTACACCTATAGTTGAATATGCTACTGATATTGTTCAAGATAAATCTATAATTGTTGTTGATCATGAAACTACACGTGGGTTGACTAGAGGAGCAAGCATGGAGTTGACACGATGGACTAGTATGAAGCAAGGTGATGCATGCGTTCTTGCATGGAAGGTCTTTTCTTGGAGTTGCAAGATAAGAAAGAGACCACGTACGTTTGGTAGCTACAAATACAAGGCAAGGCTGCGCATATTATATTTGTTCCTGCCATGCAAGAAGGCTTGCTAGATAGATACGTCCAGAAGACTTAATGCTTGGAGTTTTTTATCTCTACGGGAAATAGGATGGGGCCCGCCAGAAAGAAAGATGGCGTACAAGGTCAAGCTAGGTAGAAAATCCATCTAAGATGTAAAAAGATTGGACTCTTATATTTCATACTAGTTTGTTTTCTTTCCAAAGTTGTGTGCGTGCGCGAGGGGTTTGGACTAGGTTCAAGTTGTTATTTAAAGCAATGGTGTGTGGATGTAATAGGCAGGTTATATTTTTATTTGAAATAGACAGATGTGTTTTCAGGGGTAGAC
The DNA here is from genome assembly GCF_003073215.2 of Triticum urartu. Classification (NCBI taxonomy): domain Eukaryota; kingdom Viridiplantae; phylum Streptophyta; class Magnoliopsida; order Poales; family Poaceae; genus Triticum; species Triticum urartu. Next base: position 103,850,189 of record NC_053022.1, read on the forward strand.
ACCCGTATCAAGTTTTTGAGGTAGCTTTAGAAAACCTCTTTGTTGCGATTTCTGCGAGGAAATTGTTTTACGCGTGAGGTGCTGTTGTCCAGATTGTTTCTCTCGTGCTGAGCCGGAAGGTTCAAACCCTCTATTTTGTGTACATCGCGTGCGCGAGCGAGAGGTTACTGCTGCTGAAGGTGGAGTACTATGAAAGATCGGGCCGCAATAACAGATCGGATCTCACCATCGAGGTTCGGTTCACATCAAATATTATAGGATGAACGGAAGTGTTCTTACTTGGAGTGGGTTGATCAAGAGTGGCCACAGTCTTTGAAGATGTGCCTAGCGAAGCTCTGGAGAATGTATGAGGAAGAGAACATACGTAGGCTTAGAGAAAGTGTTGTCAACGCTGAAGAATATTTGAAGATGAGGGATAAAAAGAGGAAGGTGGAGAATGAGCTCAGATTTTTTGAATTAGACTTTGCTAAGATGGTGTTGGCGAAGGAGGAGGCACTTTGCTAGTTGGCCTGTGCAAAATAGGTTCTTACTAAATTGAAAGCAGAGGTGGATAAGACGAGCCTGGATGATCCCGATTAGGGAAACGAATATATTGTTCTAATATTGTTCTTATGAAGTTGAACTAGCTATTGTATTGTGTTGTTTTCATGTAGCTATCATACTGTGATGTTATAATATATTTATGTGCCCGATATTAGATTGGCAAACAGTTGTTCGATATGAAATGTGAATTTGCGTAATACTGGAATTATTAATTGTAAACTAATAAACCTGCTAAATGTGTCATGGAACTTTGCAAACGGTTCTAGCAGTAAAAGCGCTTGTGATGGATAGCCTAATGCCACACAATTTTCTTCATCAAATCATGTGTGATGTAGTTGATAAAATCAAATAGTTAACCAAGGTAGAGCGTGTGTGATAGTTACACCTTTCACACATGAGCCTACACATAAAACTGTGTGGGATGTACATACAAACGGAAACGTTTTCCCTGGATTGACCATGTGGGATGTACATAAGAACGAAAACGTATTCCTTGGATTGACTGTGTGTTATATACATATGAACGGAAACGTTTTTCTTGGATTGACTGTGTGGGATGTACATAAGAACGGAAATGTATTCCTTAGATTGACTGTGTGTGATATAAATATGAACGGAAATGTTTTTCTGGGATTAACCGTGTGGGATGTACATACGATCAGAAATGATTGTGTTTCGATGCCTCGCCCGATCGCACACGAGCTCATTTTACCCCAGCATGTGTCCCAGGAGGGCCTATCCCTGACGATTTATGGGTCACGTGGGAAGGACCCCCCTATCGCCCACACTCACTTGGCGACGGTTCCAAATGCCGTCGCGGAAGGGGTTAAAACCGTTTGTATAGCACCGACGCATACCAGTGTTGGTACAATCATGGAGTCGAATGGTGGGACTTTCTTTGAGGATATTTTTCCTATGAAGGATATGCCAGTTAGAGGTCAGAGACAACTCCTGACCTACTGTTCCATTGGAACATTCTGAAAAGAAACACACATATATTCCTGAGGAGGATGACAATGAAGCTCCTAAAAGGGGCAAGAGACAAAGGACCTCAAAGTCATTTGGTGAAGATTTTATTGTGTATCTCGTGAATGATACCCCCACTTCTATTTCAGAAGCTTATTCATCTCCTGATGCTGACTACTGGAAAGAAGCTATGCATAGTGAGATGGATTCCATCATGGATAAGGGGACATGGGAGATCACTGATCATCCTTATGGGTGCAAACCTATAGGGCGTAAGTGGGTGTTTAAGAAAAAGCTTAGGCCTGATGGTACAATTGAAAAATACAAGGTGTGGCTTGTAGCCAAGGGATATACCCAAAAAGAAGGTGAAGATTTCTTTGATACTTACACGCTTGTGGCTAGATTGACCACCATTCGAGTACTACTCTCATTTTCCGCCTCACACAATCTTCTCGTTCATCAAATGGACGTTAAGATAGCTTTCCTAAATGGAGAGTTGGAGGAGGAAATTTACATGGAACAATCTGATGGTTTTGTAGTAGATGGTCATGAAGGAAAAGTGTGTAAATTGTTGAAATCTTTGTATGGTTTGATACAAGCACCTAAGCAATGGCACAAGAAGTTCGAAAGAACTTTGACATCTACCGGCTTTGTTGCAAACGAAGTCGGCAAGTGTGTGTACTATCGCAATGGTGGGGGCGAGGGAGTTATATTATGTTTGCATGTTGACGACATTCTTATATTTGGAACAAATCTCAAGGTCATTGATGAAGTGAAAGATTTTCTAAATCAAAACTTTGAGAAGAAAGACCTTGGAGTAGCTGATGTTATCTTGGACGTCAAGCTTTTAAGAGGTGGTCATGGTGGGATCACTCTGTTGTAGTCTCACTATGTGGAGAAGATTCTGGATCACTTTGGATATTCAGATTGCAAATCTTCTCCAGCACCTTCTGATCTGAGTGTTTTGATTCGGAAGAATGAAGGAGAAACAAAGGATCAACTGAGATATTCTCAAATCATTGGCTCGCTTATGTATTTAGCTAGTGACACGAGGCCTAATAGCTCGTTTGCTGTGAGTAAACTAAGCCGGTTTGTTTCAAACCCGGGAGATGTTCATCTGCATGCACTTGAGAGAATAATGCGCTATCTGAAAGGTATTGCGAGTTGTGGACATCACTGTACCAGGTATCCAAGAGTACTTGAAGGTTATAGTGATGCGAATTGGATATCTGATGCTGATGAGCTTAAAACAACAAATGGTTATGTGTTTACACTTGGTGGTGCTGATGTTTCCTAGAAGTCTTGCCAGCAGGGCATCTTAACAAGGTCAACAATGGAAGCAGAACTCGCAGCATTAGACATGGCAACAATTGAAGTAGAATGGCTTCGAGAACTTTTGATGTTCTTGCCGGTGGTTGAAAAACCAATACCAACTATTCTAATGAACTATGATAATCAAACTGCGATCGTCAAGGTAAACAGTTCTAAGGATAATAAGAAGTCATCAAGACATGTGAGAGGGACACTGAAATCTGCCAGGTTCATGAGAAACTCTGGAGTTATAGCATTGGACTATATAAACACATCGAAGAATTTGGAAGATCCCTTCACAAAGGGTTTATCACGAAATGTGATAGACAATGCATCGAAGGAGATGGGATTGAGACCCACTATATAAGTTGTTCATGGTGGTAACCCATTCTTTGTGATCAGAGATCCCATGAATTAGAATTGGCGAGACAAGGTTTTGGATAACTGAGAGGACAATATTTATTTTATAAAGATCTACTCCATTATGATGCAATTCTCTCCTAATATGTGTGGTAGGCTGATATTTATCTTAATGTGTTCTGGATGGCTTGGGTAGGCAAAGATGTTGTCCTACAGGACATCTAGAAAGAACACACCTATGAGTTAGGCTGTTAAATGTCGCAGTCTGTGAGAGTTGGATGCTCTCTAATAAACTCATGAAGAGGCCCCAAAGTATGACATATATGCTCCTACCCGCGGGAAAGTTTTTCCAGTGGTCCAATATCGGTCAAGTATTTTACGTGAAACTTGTTTGCACAAAACTTGCAGGTCAAGGCGCAGTCCACTGTTCAAGTTGTGAACAAGTGTAGCGTGTAATTCTAGGTGGAAGTTCAACTTAACAGTCTCCACCAAAATATCGGTATATAAACAATGTTTTGGAACCATAGGCAAACTTGATGTGCCTCTGGGATCTGGTGAGGGATTGTTAGAATTATTGGGATTTAGGCCATCTGTTATATCGAATAATTTCTAGGAAAATCCCATAGGCCCATGTGGCACGTTCATGCATGACAAGAAAGAAGCTAAAATATTTGCGCTAGTGGAAAATGAAACCGAATGGCGGTGAATGATAACATTCATCTCCTCATTGATGGCATCAATATTTTGGTTTCGGTTTCATTTCTTCATTAAGTACATTGGTTTCTTCATACTGTGCGTGTTAGCATATTTTGTCATGCAAGAACTTGAAACGATTTTCCTACTAATGGGAGACGAAACTGGCCACTTAATAGGATTTTTAGTGCATCTGTTTCTCCTCACCTTAATGAGAATTAGTGCGTCCATTTCAGTTTTATCTCGTTACTCCTATAAGAGGTTGCTCCTCTTCCCGGCAAGAAACAACTCCTCGCATTGTTCCAAAGCATTGCACCGCCTACCTCTTTCCCATCTCGCTTCCCGGCGTGCACCATAGAGTGAGACAGTAGGCCTCCGAAACCCCGCCTCTTGTGATCCGGTACAGGTGAAAGGATCGATATGGTTGACTAGAGGGGGGTGAATAGGCAACTAACAATTTTTAACTTTTCTTTACCGAATTAAACTTTGCATCAAAGTAGGTTGTCTAGATGTGCAACTAGGTGAGCAACCTATATGATGCAACAACAACAAATAAACAAGCAAGCAAGAGAAGTAACACTAATGAGCTTGCACAAGTAAAGGTAAGAGATAACCAAGAGTGGATCCGGTGAAGACGAGGATGTGTTACCGAAGTTCCTTCCTTTTGAGGGGAAGTACGTCTCCGTTAGAGCGGTGTGGAGGCACAATGCTCCCCAAGAAGCCACTAGGGCCACCGTATTCTCCTCACGCCCTCACACAATCCGAGAGGCCGTGATTCCACTATTGGTTCCCTTGAAGGCGGCAACCGGACCTTTACAAACAAGGTTGGGGCAATCTCCACAACTTAATCGGAGGCTCCCAACAATACCACGAAGCTTCACCACTGGCTCCGTGGTGACCTCAACCGTCTAGGGTGCTCAAACACCCAAGAGTAACAAGATCCGCTAGGGATAAGTGGGGGGATCGAAAATCTCTTGGTGGAAGTGTAGATCGGGGCCTTCTCAACCACTCCCGAGCAAATCAACAAGTTTGATTGGCTAGAGAGATAGATCGGGCGAAAATGGAGCTTGGAGCATTAATGGAGCTTGAGGGGGAAGAGGTAAGTCAACGGGGAAGAAGGGGACCCCCTTTTATAGTGGGGGCAACAATCCAACCGTTGCCCCACTAAACATCCCCGCAGAGGGCGGTACTACCGCAGGAGACAGCGGTACTATCGCTGGGCTAAGTGGTACTACCGCTCCCTTCGGCGGTACTGCCGCGCAGAACGAAGGGTAAAGGGAAAGAGGGAACCGGGTGGTACTGCCGCGGAGGAAGGGCGGGACTGCCGCTAATGAGCGGTACTGCCGCACTACTGCCACAGCGAGGTACCGCACAATCCGACACAGAAAAAGACCCCTCGAATCGACGTGGTAGGGACCTGGCAAGCCAGCGGTAGTACTGCTACGGAGTCACCGGCGGTACTACCGCTGTGGAGCGGTATTGCTGCTTGTGACCCCTCAGCGGTACTACCGCTGGGTACCACGGTACTACCGCTGGGACCCAGACAAAGCCCACAAGAAGAGAGAAGATCTCTCCATAGAAGCGGAAGGGCTCGGAGGGTGAGAAGCGGATGTGTATGTGTTGATTCCACCCAAGCAAAACCAAAGCGGACCCCCTCATCATAGTACGGTGCTCTCTACGCAACTAGTCCACCGAAAAAGAAACGAAAGAGCTACACCGTCTTGAATGACACTCCGAGGGGAAGAAATCGTCTCGTGCCAAGGATGAATCTCTGAAATGCTCAAAGCACACGATTAGTCCGCAAACACGTTGTCATCAATCACCAAAACCACATCGAGAGAGATATGCCTCAACAGTCTCCCCCTTTTTGGTGGATTGATGACAACTAGGGATTTGCACAAGGAAAACATATAAAAGTAAGGATACTGAGAACTACAAAATATAGACGGGCTCCCCCTGAATGTGTGCACCTAGTTAGTCGAGCCTTTGGAATGCAAGACACACACATTCGGATCAACACTCCCCCTATATTTTATAGTCCAACAATTCTAAGCACACGATATATGAGAGCAGGGTATAAAACAGGATAAGCATGCAACTCATAAGATACTACAGAACTGAATAGACATAAGGAATAAGGTAGCGATAGGGTAGCATATGCCTCACACCATATGTCTAGAACTTAGGTCTCACTGGCACCAAACCAAACCAAGCAAAGACAACGAGAAAACACAAGACAACACAAAGACACACTCGCAACACGGCAACAACACAAATCCCTAAACTCTCTCCCCCTTTGGCATCGAGACACCAAAAGGGCAAAGAGCGACGCTAGGGCTCCAGGTGATGGCAAGCTGAGGATCTCGAACATCACATCTCAGCGTGATCGTCTACACCTTCATCGTTGGTCGGAAACTGCTCGGCGTCTGAATCGGTCCAAGGGAAATGCTGGTGAATCCATTCCTCCTCTTCAGTGATCTGTCCCTCAGAACCACTAACAACGGTTGCACCCAACTGACGTATGAGCTCCTTGTGACGCCCCTGACCTTCTTGTCTGCCACATGAGTCATGTACTGGCCATGTGACTCCATGCAGAAGAGCTTCCTCATCTTGTGCTTGAGTTTCTTTGCCCAAGAGGGCTCTGCCCCAGACGGCTCATAGTCCTCATCGTCAGCATCAGCCTCAGCCTCACCCTTGGTCTCCATGGCAGCGGCAGCAGTAGATGGGCCCCCGGTTTTAGGCACTGGGGTGCCCTAATTGTCCTTCTTCCTCAGACGCTTGATCTCATGAGAAACCAAGTCTCCAGTTTCCAACATCACTCTGGGATAGACACGTGCCCAGGCCTTCTCAATGAGCCTCATGATGAATGGACCATATATCGGGCACTTGCGCTCAGAAACGGCAGAGAGAAGTTCAGACCACATAACATGAGAAATGTCCAGGCTCTCTCCAGTGTTTGCTTCCTTCTCATGCTGGCAGAAAAGAAGCATGTCCACGAGATAGGAGTGGACCATATCCAGATTCCCGATGCGAGGGAAGAGAGTCTCACGGAAGACACGATGAAGGATGTCCAGATAGGCAGATAGCTCATAGGTTTCCTTCTTAGTCACTGGGTTAACCTTCACAATACAGTAGGGCCAAAGGGCTTGCTTGTGAGTGGATGTAGCATTGTGGTGAGGGCGGAAGCCGACTGGAGTATCAAGCCCGTGATCTTCCACATCAAGTAACTCCATGAAGGCCTGCCACTTGACGGAAAGCAATTTTCCATTGGTCATCCAAGTCAGAGTCCTGTCGGCATCAGTTCCAAGATAAACGGTAGCAAAGAATTGAGCCACCAAATCTGCATCAAAATCCTTGTTGAACTGCATGATCCTGAGAATGTTCAGCTGAGAACACATCTGAAGGGCTTCGCCAAAGTACTCATGGTCCTTCTCCATAGCATCCGTGTCGATGGAGCGTACATCAACATATAGATTCTTCTTGTCCTTGATCACATCAAAATAGATGGCAAACTGAAAGTGGTTCCAGAACGGGCGGTTGACCAAAGAGGGATCTTGGTCTTCCTCATAGGGGTTGCGGCGACGCTTTGCCCAAAACTCCTTGGCAGTCATCTCAGTCATAGTCTTTCCCTTTGGCTTGTTGGAGGATCTCTTCGACTGCTGAGGTGGTGGTGGAGCACTTGAGGATGCGCCTGCTGGTGGCGGTTGAGTACTAGAGGAACCACCTGCTGGCTCAGAGGTGCGGTAGCGCTTTGACATTGCACGCCCGGGGTTGACACGGCGGACCTGCTGCTCAGGATGATCATCACCTGGAACCAAACACACGACCAGAAGAAACACACGAAAGAAAAGAGCATAAGCCACCAAACGAAACAAAAAGATCAAGGTGAGGTAGAAAATATTGGAACTGGGCATCCGACGGTAGTACTGCAATCTACCCGCGGCAGTACCGCTCGGGCGGCAGTACCGCTCGGGCGGCAGTACCGCTCAAGGTGAGTGGCAGTACCGCTCAAGGTGAGCAGTAGTACCACCCAGAATGGGGAACAACGGTTTTCTACTGCCGTGGTCAGATCCGGCACTACCGGGATGCCAAATTCAAAAATTTATCCTACCAAACATCAATCCAAAGAGCCTCGAAGCAATCTCCATCCACCACAAGCCTCTTCATAGCCAAAAAACTAGAAAACCATGCCTAATGCCCCTAAGAACTAGATGCAAGATCTAGGCAAAGAGAAACCAAGAACGGAGGCAATACCGGCATCCATGGCTGGAGGACGAGATGGAGAATGACTCCACCGGAGGGAATGGAGAGAAGCGGCCGGAAAACGGCGGCCAGCCGGTGCCCTCCCGCGGCGAGGCGTCGCTGGAGCGACGAGGAAGATGAGCGAGTGGGGGCGAATGGGTATCGGGAGGAAATAACTCCCCCGCCCCGATATAACCCCAAGTGCCCGCCCCTTAGCGGCAGTACCGCTGGTGAGGGCGGTAGTACCGCTTAACCCTCATAAGAGGTAGTACCGCAATCGCAGCGGTAGTACCGCTTAGCCGCAAAGAGGACTAGGCAAAAATGGGCTTAACACTCGAAAAAGAACGAAAAGAAAACGGGAACAAAACACACACACAAAAACGACAAAGAGAACGAGAAACACACACCTCTCTAAGAGAGGGCGGTGGCCGAGGCCACCTATGTTTGAGTTTAGAGGTATGGCGCCGCGAAGATTTTAACCTTGGGCCCATGACCAACACTCATCTTTGAAGCACAAGTGCCATAAAGAAATGGCTAATGTGAAAGAGTTTGGTTAGTTTATGCATTATGAGGGGAGGGAAAGTTCATTGAGAGAACAACACTCCCCCTATGTCCATGCCTACACCTAAACTAGACAACACGTTGAGTGAGGTGGGGTGTGCAAGGGTTCAAGTCACATTGCTTGAATCAATGATATTTAGCTCATGCCTTAACTTGTGAAATCTTGCTTCATCCAAAGGCTTCGTGAAGATATCTGCAAGGTTATCATGAGTGTTGACATAGTTGAGCTCAATCTCCCCTCGCCTAATGTGATCCCGGATGAAGTGATACCTAATCTCAATATGCTTTGTCTTGAAGTGTTGCACCGGGTTGAGGGAAATCTTGATGGCACTTTCATTGTCACACCAAAGAGGCACTTTGTCACAAGTGACACCGTAATCCTTTAAAGTTTGCCTCATCCATAAAAGTTGTGCACAACAACTACCGGCAGCCACATACTCCGCTTCCGTGGACGAGAGAGACACACAACTTTGCTTCTTGTAAGACCAACTTACCAAAGAGCAACCAAGATACTGGCACCCTCCGGAAGTGGACTTCCTATCCATTTTTTCTCCCGCCCAATCCGAGTCCGAATAACCTACAAGCTTGAAATTTTCTCCTCTTGGGTACCATAAGCCAAATTTTGGGGTATGAGCCAAATATCGAAAGATTCGTTTGACCGCCACATAGTGACTTTCCTTAGGTGCGGCTTGAAACCGTGCACAAATTCCCACACTCAACATGATATCCGGTCTAGATGCACAAAGGTAAAGAAAGTAGCCAATCATGGAGCGATATACCTTTTGATCCACCGCTTTACCATTGGGATCAATGTCAAGTTGGCACTTGGTGGGCATGGGAGTGGACACCGGCTTGACATCACTTAGCTTGAATCTCTTAAGCATGTCTTGAGTGTATTTGGCTTGGTTGATGAAAGTTCCTTCTCTCCTTTGCTTCACTTCAAACCCGAGAAAGAACTTCAACTCTCCCATGGAAGACATCTCGAACTTTGAGGTCATGAGAGCGGCAAATTCTTCATTGAAAGCTTTGTTAGGGGAACCAAAGATAATATCATCAACATATAATTAGCACACAAACAACTCCCCTTTGACCTTCTTAGTAAAAAGAGTGGGGTCGATTAGCCCAACTTCAAAACCACGGTCTTGTAACAACTCGGTAAGGTGGTCATACCACGCACGTGGGGCTTGTTTAAGGCCATAGAGTGCCTTATCGAGTTGATACACATGATCGGGAAAGTAGGGATCCTCGAACCCGAGGGGGTTGCTTGACATAAACCAATTCATTAATAGGACCATTAAGAAAAGAATTCTTCACATCCATTTGTTGTAACTTAAAGTTATGATGAGAAGCATATGAAATCAACATGCGAATGGATTCAAGACGAGCAACGGGAGCAAAGGTTTCACCGTAGTCGATACCCTCGACTTGGGAGTAGCCTTGTGCTACCGAACGAGCCTTGTTGCGAATGATAATCCCATGGGCATCTTGCTTGTTCTTAAATATCCACTTGGTTCCAATGACATTGTGGTTCCCCATCGGTCTTGGCACCAATCTCCACACTTTGTTGCGCTCGAAGTTGTTGAGTTCTTCATGCATGGCATTGAGCCAATCCGGATCTTCGAGCGCTGATACGTCTCCAACGTATCTATAATTTTTGATTGCTCCATGCTATATTATCTACTGTTTTGGACTATATTGGGCTTTATTTTTCACTTTTATATTATTTTTGGGACTAACCTATTAACCGGAGGCCCAGCCCAGAATTGCTGTTTTTTGCCTATTTTAGTGTTTCGGAGAAACAAAATATCAAACGGAGTCCAAACGGAATAAAATCTTCGGGAACGTGATTTTCTCACCAAATGTGATCCAGGAGACTTGGACCCTACTCCAACGAGTCAAAGAGGAGGCCACGAGGGTGGGGCGCCCCCCCTAGGGCGCACCCCCTGCCTCGTGGGCCCCTCAGTGCTCCTCCGGCGTACTTCTTCCTCCTATATATACACACGTACCCCCAAACGATCAGAATAGGAGCCAAAACATAATTCCACCGCCGCAACTTTCTGTATCCACGAGATCCCATCTTGGGGCCTGTTCCGGAGCTCCGCCGGAAGAGGGCCGTCATCACGGAGGGCTTCTACATCATCATAGCCCCTCCAATGAAGTGTGAGTATTTTACCTCAGACCTTCGGGTCCATAGTTAGTAGCTAGATGGCTTCTTCTCTCTCTTTGAATCTCAATACAAAGTTCTCCCCCTCTCTTGTGGAGTTCTATTCGATGTAATCTTCTTTTTTGCGGTGTGTTTGTTGAGACCGATGAATTGTGGGTTTATGATCAACTCTATCTATGAATAATATTTGAATCTTCTCTGAATTCTTTTATGTATGATTGGTTATCTTTGCAAGTCTCTTCGCATTATTCGTTTGGTTTGGCCAACTAGATTGGTAGTTCTTGCCATGGGAGATGTGCTTAGCTTTGGGTTCGATCTTGCGGTGTCCTTTCCCAGTGACAGAAGGGGCGGCAAGGCACGTATTGCATCGTTGCCATCGAGGATAACAAGATGGGTTTTATTTCATATTGCATGAATTTATCTCTCTACATCATGTCATCTTGCTTAAGGCATTACTCTGTTTTTAACTTAATACTCTAGATGCATGCTGGATAGCGGTTGATGAGTGGAGTAATAGTAGTAGATGCAGAATCGTTTTGGTCTACTTGTCACGGACGTGATGCCTATATACATGATCATGCCTAGATATTCTCATAACTATGCTCAATTCTGTCAATTGCTCAACAGTAATTTGTTCACCCACCATAGAATACTTATGCTCTTGAGAGAAGTCACTAGTGAAACCTATGGCCCCTGGTTCTATTCTCATCATATCAGTCTCCATCACTTTAATATTGCTTTGCTTTTTACTTTGCCTTTACTTTTTACTTTGCATCTTTATACCAAAAATACCAAAAATATTATATCTATCAGATCTCACTCTCGTAAGTGACCGTGAAGGGATTGACAACCCCTAATCGCGTTGGTTGCGAGTAGCTATCGTTTTGTGCAGGTACGAGGGACTTGAGAGTCGCCTCCTACTGGATTGATACCTTGGTTCTCAAAAACTGAGGGAAATACTTACGCTACTCTGCTGCATCATCCCTTCCTCTTCAGGGAAAACCAACGCAAGCTCAAGACGTAGCAAGCGCCTCATAGACCTTGTGGGGTTCGACACAAGAGACAAACGCGTGATGTTTACAATAGTTTGCTAATTGTCTACGAGTGCTTACCCCCTTTCTTAAGCTTCCAAGCACATTCGTCATGAGATGATCCTTGGTGGAGAGCTTGGAAGCAACCTTGGCGGCACGACGCTCCAATTCCTCCTCGGGGGTGAGACGAGGAGTGGTTACTTGATCATCTTGAGCATCGTTTTGAGCTTGTTCTTGATCTCGTGGGACTTGATCTTGAACTTGATCGGAGGAGGGAGCTTGACCTTGGGCATCACTTGATGTTACAACACCATCTTGAGATTGATCTTGCCCTTGGTCTTGTTCTTGAGGTTGAGGGCCCTCACTTTGTTCTTCGGAAGCGTGTGGGTCTTGGGTTGGTGGAGGTTCCACTTGAGTAGAACATTGTCCTTCTCCTTCGGCCACAAGGGGTTCCTCAATGGGTAGGATATGACCAATACCCATTATTCTTATGGCTTGGGGAGGAATTTCATCACCTACATCACAAGTACCACTTTGCTCCACTTCGGAGCCGTTATTCTCATCAAACTCCACATTACACGTTTCCTCAATAAGTCCCGTGGACTTATTGAGAACACGGTAAGCATGAGAGTTTGTGGCATAACCAACAAATATGCCCTCATACGCTCTAGCCTCAAATTTAGACAAACGGACACCTTTCTTGAGAATGAAGCACTTACACCCGAACACTCGGAAGTACTTGAGGTTGGGCTTGTTACTGGTGAGTATCTCATATGGAGTCTTGTTCAAGCCCTTGCGGAGGTAGAGCCGATTAGATGCATGGAACGCGGTGTTGATGGCTTCGGCCCAAAAGTTGTAGGGAGACTTGAACTCCGCCATCATGGTCCTTGTCGCATCCATCAACGTCCGGTTCTTCCTCTCCACTACACCATTTTGTTGAGGTGTATAAGGTGCGGAATATTGATGATTGATTCCCTCATCACTCAAAAACTCATCCAAGGTGTAGTTCTTGAACTCGGAGCCGTTGTCACTTCTTATTGTCAAAATCTTTGCATTGTGTTGTCGTTGAGCTTCATTTGTAAAGTCGATGACGGTTTGTTGGGTCTCGCTCTTCCTCTTGAAGAAATATACCCAAGTGTATCTTGAATAGTCATCCACAATCACCAAGCAATACTTTCTACCCCCAAGACAATCAAAGTATGGAGGTCCAAAGAGATCCAAGTGAAGGAGCTACAAAGGCTTCTTCGAGTAGATGATAGTCGTGGGAGGGTGAGCCTTCTCATGTAGCTTTCCTTTAATGCAAGCACTGCAAGCACGATCTTTGGCAAAACTAAAATTTGTTAGTCCACGGACATGGTCCCCCTTGAGAAGACTTTGCAAAGATCTCATATTGACGTGGGCTAAACGGCGATGCCAAAGCCATCCCACGTCAACTTTAGCCATTAGGCATGTCGCGGTCTTAGTGGGTCACTTCAAAAAGTTAATCACATAGAGACTGTTCTCGACATGCCCAACAAAGGCTACTTTAAGAGTCTTGCTCCACAAGAGGGCCACGGAATCAATATCAAAGAAAGTGGCAAAGCCCATGAGTGCTAGTTGACGAACGGAAAGTAAATTGTATGCAAGGGACTCAACAAGAATGACCTTCTCGATCGTAAGATCATGAGAAATGACAACTTTGTCGAGTCCCAATACCTTAGAAGACGAGGCATCACCCCACTCAACATTGGTCGGCATGGATGGAACTTTTTGCACGTCCACCACCAAGTCATTGCTTCCGGTCATATGATTAGTAGCTCCACTATCGAGCAACCATGATCCCCCACCGGAAGCAAACACCTACAAGAGATCAATGCTTGGTTTTAGGTACCTGTCGGTGTCAAAACCGGCGGATCTCGGGTAGGGGGTCCCGAACTGTGCGTCTAGGCTGGATGGTAATAGGAGGCAGGGAACACTTTGTTTTACCCAGGTTCGGGCCCTCTCGATGGAGGTAATACCCTACTCCTGCTTGATTAATATTGATGATATGGGTAGTACAAGAGTAGATCTACCATGAGATCAAGGAGGCTAAACCCTAGAAGCTAGCCTATGGTATGATTGTTGTGTATGGAGTTGATTCTGTCCTACGGACTACAACCCTCCGGTTTATATAGGCACCGGATAGGGTTAGGGCTACACAGAGTCGGTTACAATGGTAGGAGATCTTGAATATCGCATCGCCAAGCTTGCCTTCCACACCAAGGAAAGTCCCATCCGGACACGGGACGAAGTCTTCAATCTTGTATCTTCATAGTCCAGGAGTCCGGCCGAAGGTATAGTCCGGCTACCCGAACACCCCCTAATCCAGGACTCCCTCGGTAGCCCCTGAACCAGACTTCAATGACGACGAGTCCGGCGCGCAAATTCTCTTCGGCATTGCAAGGCGGGTTCCTCCTCCAAGTCCTTCATAGAAGATTGTAATCACCAAGAGTAGTGTCCGGCTCTGCAAAATAAGTTTCCACATATTGCCATAGAGAGAATAATATTAACACAAATCAAATCTGCCGACGTATTCCGCAGTGTGTCATCACACTACAGCCAAGTCCTTTACTCGAATCATTTTTACTTTTCCACCTCAGCATGTTTTGCGAGGTGGTTTCCTTGGCATGTCTTGTCAAAGCAGAGATCGTGTACCCTTTTTACGGGATTCTCATCAATAGGGATGTGGGTAACCCAACCGCGCCACTTATCACGGCGCTTGGGAGGCAAGCGAGTTTTATTAGGCAGGTGGGGACGCATAACCGCATCCGCCTATATAAGGGGATAAGGATCCACCCTTTTTACCTACGCCTTCTTCCTCCCTTGCCTACCCATCTCTCGCGCACCCGAGCTCCAGCGCCCAAGCCCGCACTTCCCACCTCAACCTTCTCCAGCAATGTCCGGAGCGGGAAGCAAGTGGATGGTCTCCTCCGTCACGGGGGGCAAAGTCAAAAAACTAAGGAAGGCTGGATATCTGTCCAAGGACATCGCGCACTGGCTTCCCGAAGAGGGGCAGCTTATCCCCACCCCAAGGCCCCGTGAGAGGGTAGTATTTCTCCTCCACTTCCTCCGCGGACTGGGTTTTCCACTCCACCCATTTGTCCGAGGCCTCATGTTCTACTACGGCCTGGATTTCCATGATCTGGCTCCGAACTTCATCCTCAACATCTCGGTGTTTATCGTCGTGTGCGAGGCTTTTCTCCACGTCCGCCCCCATTTCGGCCTCTGGCTTAAGACCTTCAACGTCAAGCCCAAGGTGGTGTGTGGAAGCCAGGCGGAGTGCGGAGGCGCCATGGCGGGCAAGATGGCCGACGCCCTATGGTTCGAGGGCTCTTTCGTGGAGACCCTAAAGGGATGGCAATCCAGGTGGTTTTATATCACCGAGCCGCGCGATCCGGAATGGACCGCGGCCCCCGAGTTCCGATCCGGACCCCCCACGCGGCTTGTGTCCTGGAAAGAGACGGGCCTGACGTGGGGTGATGAAAAAGAGGTGACTGGATTGCAAACATGCATCCAGTCCCTGGTGAACAAGCCAGTCCGGCTTGTTAATATAATCCAGGTTATGCTCGTCCGCCGGATCCTCCCGTGCCAACAACGGGATTTTAATCTGTGGGAGTTCGACCCGGCGCAGCATCAAACCCTCAGCAGGCTCTTTGACACAATGTACGAGGACGCCTGGAAGATGCTATTCAAGGGCGCCGAGGCTCCCGCATCCGCTTCCGAGGACCGCAGATACAGCTTGCAGCGTCACGCCAGCAAGGTATGCCATCTACACCTTTTACAGGATGTTAAGCTTTTTTCATAGTTTGACTCTATGCGGGATCTAAACTCCCTTACCTTTGACAGGCTTGGCGGGTGTAACGCCCGGATAATCTTGCTACAGTAATCCCACGCTAATCATGGCACGTCATCCCGTTTACTGTTGCTATCCTCGCAATAATTCGAAACCGTTCAAATTCAAAATTCAAATTGATGAAAACAATAAAAGTTTTCAAAAATTAAAATAAAATTGTTCGGTGGTTGACGAATATTACAAAGGTAATTATAGTGCAACAGACATATTTTTATAAAATGGCTAAATGGATTATATGATTTAAACAGAAAAGAAATAATAAAAGAAAATACAAAAGGAAAGAAAAACAGAAAATCAAAAGAAAAAAAAGAGAACACCCCCTCCCCCCCCACTGGGCTTCGGCCCAGCAGGCCACCGGGCCGCCTGGCAAACCCACCCCCCTCTCTCCTTATTCCCCCCGGGTGAGACCCCGAAACCCTAGCCACCCCCCCACTCCCCACCGACAGCCCCCACTCCCCTGATTCCCCACATTCTCCCTCGTCTCTCCCTCTCGCCCGATCCAATCGGGATCGAGCGCCCATCGCTGCCGCCTGGAGCACCCCGCCTCCCTGACGACGCCCGCCGCCGCCGGACCTCCACCCCGTCGGACGCCGCCCCCTGCCTCCTCCCAGGCGCCCCCACTCGACTGGATCGGGGAGGTCCCGCGCCGCCCCGACGCGCCTCGACTGCGGCGCCCATCCCTTGCGCCTTCGCCCGTCGTCGCCGGCCCGCTTCCTCTCCGCGCTCGTCCCCGTCGCCCCCCTCGACCACCGCTGCCCCGTGCCCTACGCTCCCTCGGTGAGGACACCGGTCCTCCTTCTCCCCGTCCCCTCTCGCCGGCGCTCGCCTCGCCCGTGCTGCGTTCGGCCGGCGTGCCCCGCGTCGACCAAGCCCTGCTTTGCCCTTCACCGCACGCGCTGGCTGCGTCCCGCGCGACGCGCGCGCTCGCGTTGGCCGCTCCCCTGCTCCCCGCGTCACGAGCTCCCGCCCCTGCCCTTGCTGTCCGCCACCGCCGACGCTGGCCCCCCTGGCCTCGCCTCCGGTCGCCCCCGCGCTCTCCTGGCCTCGCCCGTGCCTCGCCGCGCGAGCACGCGCTTGGCCGCCCGCGACCCCCCCTGGTGCTGCGTCCCCGCCCGGTGCCGCGCCGGATCTGGCCGCCCCTGGGCGTGCGCCCGTTCGGGCTGGGCGCCAGCGCCCGCACGCCCGCGCGCCCGTTATGCCCCCTGGGTCACTGACCGGGTGGCCCCACGGCCCAAAACGTTTTATTTAAAAAAAGGAATTAGGAATTAAAAAAATATAGATAAATAATAAAAATAATTAAATAAATAGTAATAATTAAATTAATTAATTAATTAATTAAGGAATTAATTAAGTTAATTAATCATAATTAGATTAACCTAATTAACTAATTAGTTTAATTAAACAGTAGTTAGATTAGTTAAACAGTGATTAGCCTAAACATTCTATGACCAGTGGGTCCCACACGTCAGATTGACCAGTCAACACCCCTGTTGACTGCTGACGCCATGCTGACGTCATGCTGGCGTCAGCAAACACTATTCTGGATAATGTTAATTTAAATAATTAATTAAAATCAGAAAATGATTTAAATCTTTAGAAAATCATATCTTTTAATCCGTAACTCGGATGAAAATACTTTCTACATGAAAGTTGCTCAGAACGACGAGACGAATCCGGATACGCAAACTGTTCGTCCACCACACACCCCTAACATATCAAACTCGCAAGTTTCCCCCTCCGGCTCCTCTGCCCGAAAACGCAAAACACCGGGGATACTTTCCCGGATGTTTCCCCTTCACCGGTATCACCTCATACCGCGTTAGGGCACCTCTAACGCCGTTACTTGTCATGTCATGCATCACTATGCATCTGCTTGCTTAAATATTTATTGTTTCTCCCCCTCTTCTCTCGATAGACACCGAGACCGACGCCGCTGCTACCCAGTACGACTACGGAATTGACGACCACTCTCTCTTGCCAGAGCAACCAGGCAAGCCCCCCCTTTGATCACCAGATATCGCCTACTCTTCTCTATACTGCTTGCATTAGAGTAGTGTAGCATGTTACTGCTTCCCGTTAATCCTATACTGATGCATAGCCTGTCCTTGCTACTACTGTTGTTACCTTTACCTGCAATCCTAATGCTTAGTATAGGATGCTAGTTTATCATCAGTGGCCCTACATCCTTGTCCGTCTGCCATGCTATACTATCGGGCCGTGATCACTCGGGAGTTGATCACGGGTATATACTATATACTTTATACATGATACATGTGGTGACTAAAGACGGGTCGGCTTGAGGAGCACCCGCGAGTGGATCTTTGAGGCGGAGCGACAGGGCAGGTTCCGACCACCTAGGAGAGAGGTGGGCCTGGCCCTGGTCGGCGTTCGCGGATACTTAACACGCTTAACGAGATCTGGGTATTTGATCTGAGTCTGGCCATTTGGTCTATACGCACTAACCATCTACGCGGGAGTAGTTATGGGTATCCCGGCGTCGTGGTATCAGCCGAAGCCTTCGTGACGTCAGCGACTGAGTGGCGCGCGCCGGATTGGAACGTAAGCCTGCTCTTGTATTAAGGGGGCTAGTTCTGCTTCCGGCCGCATACGCAACGTGCAGGTGTGCTAAGGGCGATGGGCCCAGACCCCTGTGCGCTTAGGTTTAGACCGGCGTGCTGACCTCTCTGTTGTGCCTAGGTGGGGCTGCGACGTGTTGATCTTCCGAGGCCGGGCATGACCCAGGAAAGTGTGTCCGGCCAAATGGGATCGAGCGTGTTGGGGTATGTGGTGCACCCCTGCAGGGAAGTTAATCTATTCGAATAGCCATGATCTTCGGTAACAGTACGACTTGGAGTTGTATCTTGACCTTATGACAACTAGAACCGGATACTTAATAAAACACACCCTTCCAAGTGCCAGATACAACCGGTGGTCGCTCTCTCTCAGGGATACGAGGAGGGGATCGCCGGGTAGGATTATTGCTATGCGATGATACTTGGAGGACTTCAGTCTACTCCCTTCTACATGCTGCAAGACGGAGGCTGCCAGAAGCGTAGTCTTCGAAAGGATTAGCTATCCCCCTCTTATTCTGGCTTTCTGCAGTTCAGTCCACCGATATGGCCCTTTACACATTTACCCATGCATATGTAGTGTAGCTTATTGCTTGCGAGTACTTTGGATGAGTACTCACGGTTGCTTTCTCCTCCTTTCCCTCTATCCCTTCTTCCTGGTTGTCGCAACCAGATGTTGGAGCCCAGGAGCCAGACGCCACCGTCGACGACGACCCCTACTACACCGGAGGTGCCTACTACTACGTGATGCCCGCTGACGACGACCAGGAGTAGTTTAGGAGGATCCCAGGCAGGAGGCCTGCGCCTCTTTCGATCTGTATCCCAGTTTGTGCTAGCCTTCTTAAGGCAAACTTGTTTAACTTATGTCTGTACTCAGATATTGTTGCTTCCGCTGACTCGTCTATGATCGAGCTCTTGTATTCGAGCCTTCGAGGCCCCTAGCTTGTAATATGATGCTTGTATGACTTATTTTATTTGTAGAGTTGTGTTGTGATATCTTCCCGTGAGTCCCTGATCTTGATCGTACATGTTTGCGTGTATGATTAGTGTTACGATTGAATCGGGGGCGTCACAAGTTGGTATCAGAGCCGACTGCCTGTAGGAACCCCCTTCCACACTCCTTGGCCGAAGTCGAGTCTAGACATTGCAAAAACTTTTACTAACTTGGCTGTGTGCCTTACGGGCCCACGTCGCCATCGGGTGGTACTAGGATCTTTTACTCCTCGACCTTTACTCTGGGACTCTGAACTCTCTTCTACTCGGGTTAAACGATTTTACTAACTCTAACACTAGGATCCCGTGACCACGTTCACCCCAAAGTTGGATAAGCCCTAGTTATTCTTTAGAGTAGTACTTGAACATTATCCACATTGTCATTTGACTCCTGTGAAAACATCTTTGTTTTCAGATGGAACCCACGAGGCAGGTCGTGCGCCACACGACGGCCATTGGTGCCTCAGGATCACCTGTGTTAGTTGAGATGATGACCTATCTGGGTTATCGCTGGCACCCTGAGTACACCGTCTATGAGGAGTATCAGGACTTCAACCAGGAGCAGTACCGTGCCATCGTCCACCTCTACTCTCGGGAGTATGACTCCACTACCGTGCTGCACACTGCTCATGGTGTTGGAGTGACTATCGATATGGCGGTCCACGATGCTGCTTATGCTGCTCTGACACGTCTCGTGGAGAGTATCAGGAGTTGGACACCTCCCCCTTCAGGCACATTGCTATCGCATCCGATGTTGGTGCGGAGGGTTACTACACTGCTGCCTACTCCACTGTCACCCGAGAGCCCTTCTACCATCAGAACCTGGTTCTGCATGCTGATGGGCTGGATCGAGCTAACCGAGCTCTTCGCCACGAGTTGTACACCACTCGTCAGCACCTCTACCGTGCTCTGACGATGTTGCACCCCTTCGTCGGATCTGGGGAGCTGTCGCGTTCTGCTATCTACCCAGCCAGGACCGTGATGCCCCAGGGCGTCGGCTGGCCAGATGTGGGAGGCTACTCTCCCGCACTTGGTCCTCTTCTGCCACTTGAGCGTCAGGTTCTGCACCAGAGTACCCGCGGACCCCAGGTTGCCGACGTGGTTCCCGATGCCACACTACCAGCTTTCAGGCTACAGCTACCTCCGCAGTACCGCGTGGGACTGATGTAGACTTGCTTGTTAGTGTTAGATGCATTCGCCGCGAGCCTGCGTGCCGCCTATGATGTCTTAGTCTATGTACCAACTCTGTGTAACGAACTCATGCATGATCTCTTTTGTAAGATATGCCGACTACTATGTAGTATCTATCGTGCTGCTTTCGTTGTGCATGTTTCATCATGAATGATTCTCGTCTTTGCACATTTCTCAATACTGAACTACCCCTGTTATATATTAGCAGGATGGTTAGACCAGGTGGTCGTGGTCGTGCGTGGGCAACGCCCCACCACCGCCTGAGTACATGGCTGGGATGATGCAACAGTTTGAGCTGAATCGTCAGTTCATGGAGAATATTATGGCTCAGTTTCCTCGCCCCAATATGAACCAGCAGCCAACCCAAGTGACTCTGCAGGATTTCATGCGCCTCAACCCAACTGTACCGCAGCTCAACTCAGCCTCTGGATGCTGATGACTGGCTCCGTGACATCACCTATGAGATGGAGTCTGCTGATGTAGCCCCTGCCAGCTATGTCACCTTTGCTTCCTTCTTCCTGAAAGGACCCGCAGCTCAATGGTGGGATAGCCACAGGCGTACTCTGCCAGCTGGAACAATCATCACCTGGCCAGACTTCCAAGCTGCCTTCCGTGCTCGCTTCATTCCTCAGGGAGTTATGGACCGGAAGAAGCGTGAGTTCCGCAACCTCACCCAAGGCAATAAAACTGTGGAAGCTTACCAGCGGGAGTTTCTTGACTTGTCCCGCTATGCTGAAGAAGACATCGCAACTGATGCACGCAGACAGGAGAAGTTCCGTGATGGCCTTCAAGCTGACATCAAGCTCGCACTTCTAGTGCACGACTTTGCTGATTTCGCCACTCTGGTGAACAAAGCCATCAATGTCGAAACTGGTCTGCAGGAATACCAGAGCTCTCACAAGCGCAGCCGTGACACGGGCTCATCTTCGGGCCCGTCCTCGCAGAAGCGCAAAATATGGATCCCCAACAGCATGTACCAGCCGGATGCACCTGCCCCAAGGCAGTCCTATGCTGCACCTCGTCTGCCTGCTCCTCCAACTAGGCAGACAAGACTTCCAGCTCCACCACCACAAGCTCCTGTTCCCACTCCCAATAATGGCCTCTGCTACAAGTGTGGTCAGCCAGGTCACCGTGCTAGGGATTGCAATCAGAACCAGAATCAACTGGCCCTCCCAGCAACTGGCCGTGGAAGCAACCAGCCTCGCAACAACAGTGCCAAGTCTTATGGTCGTGTTCATGCCAACCATGTTGATCTCAATGAAGTTCTAGACCAGCCTGCTACCGTGATGGGTACACTCCTCGCTAAACTCAGTACCTGCATCTGTTTTATTCGATTCAGGGGCATCGCATTCATTCATGTCAGAAGATTTTGCATACAAGCATGACGTTAAATGTGAGGAGATGAACGCTTCGGTATTGGTAAAAACCCCCGTGGGACAATGTCAAACCTCACTGGTTGGCATCGATGTCCCCGTGGAAATCGAAGGGCTGGAATTCTATGCCTCTCCCATTATCCTGAAGTCGTCTAACATCGACCTCATTCTGGGAATGGATTGGTTGAAAGCGCATACTGCTTCTATAGTTTGCGCCACTAAGGTCGTCCATCTGCTACACCCTTCTGACGAAATAATAGCTTACCAAGCTCATCTAGTTCAGAACGCCGAGGCACGTCTTTATGCCTTGAATGCGTTGAACGCTACACCACTCGAGGGCATTGAAAACATTCCCGTCGTTCGTGAATTCCAAGATGTCTTCCCAGAAGAACTTCCAGGGATTCCCCCTGCTAGAGCTGTCGAATTCATCATCGACTTGAAACCCGGCACCACCCCTATAGCCAAACGACCCTATAAGATGCCGCCGCATGAACTCATTGAGCTTAAGGAGGAAATCGACAAATCTCTTGTCAAAGGTTTCATTCGTCCTAGTTGCTCTCCTTGGGGAGCACCTTCTCTCTTTGTTAAGAAAAAGGATGGGACAAACCGATTAGTCCAAGACTACCGTCCTATAAACCAAGCTACCATTCAGAATAAATATCCTCTTCCTCGGATCAATGATCTTTATGATCAACTGGCTGGCTCATCAGTGTTCTCCAAACTCGACTTGAGGTTGGGTTACCACCAGATCCGTGTTCGTGAAGAGGACATCCCAAAAACTGCCTTCGTGACTCGGTATGGATCATACGAGTACACCGTCATGTCATTCGGTTTAACGAATGCTCCAGCCACCTTCTCTCGTCTGATGAATTATATATTCATGGATTACCTCGACAAGTTCGTCGTGGTTTATCTGGACGATATCCTTGTATTTTCCAAGAACGAGGAAGAACATGCTGGACATCTGCGTCTTGTGCTAGAGAAGCTTCGAGAACATCAACTGTATGCTAAGTATTCCAAGTGTGAATTCTGGCTCCCCGAAGTAACCTATCTTGGGCATGTCATCTCCAAGGATGGTATTGCCGTCAACCCTGAACGAGTTCAGGCTATTCTCGATTGGACTCCTCCGAAGAACGTCAAGCAAGTCCGAAGTTTCCTCGGTCTCGCCAGCTATTGCCGTCGATTCGTCGAGAACTTCTCCAAGATTGCCAGGCCCCTGAATCTGTTGCATAAGGGTGTCAAGTTTGACTGGACAGACAAGTGTCAGGAAAGTTTCCAGGCGCTCAAAGACAAGTTGACTTCTGCCCCCGTACTTGCTCCACCTGATACTAAGAAGGACTTCGTCATTTACTGCGACGCTTCCCGTCAAGGATTAGGCTGTGTCCTAATGCAGGAGCGCAGAGTGATTGCTTATGCCTCTCGTCAACTGCGCCCTCACGAAGAAAACTACCCAGTTCACGACCTCGAGCTTGCTGCTGTCATTCATGCACTAAAGCAGTGGCGACATTACCTTCTCGGTAATCGTTGCGACATCTTCACCGACCATCAAAGTCTGAAGTATCTGTTTACTCAGCCAGATTTGAACCTACGCCAGCAAAGATGGATGGAGACTGTTGCAGACTTTGACGTGGGTATATCCTATACCCCCGGCAAGGCTAATGTAATGGCTGACGCCTTGAGCCGCAAGTCTTACTGCAACCATCTCCAGGTCCACAAAGTTCAGCCCTCGCTTGTCGAAGAATTTAGAGGGCTGAACCTCCATATTGTTCCTCCGGGATCACTCGCTCCCCCTCCCGAAGGTTTTCCCAAACGGAACCTCCATGTTGTTTCCAAGGGTTCTCTCAATACCCTGGTTGCGAAACCAGATCTTGTGGACACCATCAAATGGATACAGAAATGTGACGATGAAGTCCTCAAGATTAAGCGCGACCTCAAAAGAGGAAAACCCTCATTCTTCACGATCGCCGACGATGGCGCCTTGTATTTCAAAGGCCGCCTAGTGGTACCATGTTCGAAGAAAAACCTGGATAAGACTAAAAGGGTTATGCAAGAAGCCCATGATACGCCTCTGTCCATCCATCCTGGTAGTACAAAGATGTACCAGGATATTCGTCAAAGATTCTGGTGGTCTAATATGAAGCAGGACATTGCTCGTTATGTTGCTGAGTGTGACGTTTGTCGCCGAATCAAAGCAGAGCATCAAAGGCCTGCTGGAACTCTGCAACCTATCTCTATTCCTGAATGGAAATGGGACCATGTTGAAATGGACTTCGTCACTGGATTTCCCAAATCGCAGAAAGGTAATGATGCTATTCTTGTCGTCATTGACCGGCTTTCCAAAGTTGCCCATTTCCTGGCGGTCAAAGAGACAATCACTGCTAGTCAGCTTGCTACTCTCTACATGGCTAGAATTGTTTCACTTCACGGTATCCCACTGGTTATCAGTTCAGACCATGGCAGCTTATTCACTTCAAGGTTTTGGGCGAGTTTCCAAGAAGCTATGGGGACTCATCTGTCGTTCAGTACTGCGTTCCATCCTCAGTCGCAAGGACAGGTTGAACGTGTCAACCAAGTTCTCGAAGACATGCTTCGAGCTTGTGTAATCTCATTCGGCAAGAAATGGGAGGAATCTCTTCCATATGCCGAGTTCTCTTATAATAATAGCTATCAAGCTAGTCTAAAGATGTCCCCCTTCGAAGTGCTATATGGACGAAAGTGTCGAACCCCTCTGAACTGGTCAGAAACTGGGGAACGTCCACTCTTTGGTCCGGATATTATACAACAGGCCGAAGAACAAGTTCGCATTATTCGCGAGAATCTCAAGACTGCTCAGTCACGTCAGAAAAGTCAGTATGACCGTCATCACCAAGACATGGTCTATCAACCTGGCGAAAAGGCTTATCTTCGAGTTACACCAATGAAGGGTGCTCACCGCTTCGGGATCAAGGGCAAGCTAGCTCCTCGCTATATCGGTCCCTTCACTATTCTCGAAAGGCGTGGAAAGGTGGCATATCAACTGGAGCTTCCACCGAACCTTTCTCAGGTTCACGATGTGTTCCACGTGTCACAACTCCGCCGTTGCTTCAAGGATCCAATCCGAGCGGTGGATCATGAAGTGCTCGAATTGCAACAGGACCTCTCCTATAAAGAGCATCCGGTCCGCATTCTCGACCAAGCTGAACGCCGCACACGCCAGAAGGCGATCAAGTTCCTCAAGGTCCAGTGGTCGAATCACTCTGAAGACGAAGCCACCTGGGAACGCGAGGATCGCCTGCGTGATGAATACCCCGCACTGTTTCCTTCTACCTCCTAAAATCTCGGGACGAGATTTCTTGTAGTGGAGGACATTTGTAACGCCCGGATAATCTTGCTACAGTAATCCCACGCTAATCATGGCACGTCATCCCGTTTACTGTTGCTATCCTCGCAATAATTCGAAACCGTTCAAATTCAAAATTCAAATTGATGAAAACAATAAAAGTTTTCAAAAATTAAAATAAAATTGTTCGGTGGTTGACGAATATTACAAAGGTAATTATAGTGCAACAGACATATTTTTATAAAATGGCTAAATGGATTATATGATTTAAACAGAAAAGAAATAATAAAAGAAAATACAAAAGGAAAGAAAAACAGAAAATCAAAAGAAAAAAAAGAGAACACCCCCTCCCCCCCCACTGGGCTTCGGCCCAGCAGGCCACCGGGCCGCCTGGCAAACCCACCCCCCTCTCTCTTCCCCCCGTGAGACCCCGCCCTCCACCCCCCCTCATCCTCCCACTCCGCCGCCACACACACGCACGCACGCACACTCGGTGGTGCGGGCACCCGAGCCGCCGCACCCCTGAGGCCGCCGCCCGCCGGCGCCGGGAACCGCCACCCACTCGCGCCCCCCCTCGCTCTTCCCCCTCCTCCCCGATCCAGATCGGATCGGGGGAACGGACCCTGCGGCGACGACTGCGCCGCCCCCACGCCGCCTGGGCCGCGCCGGCACGCTCCCCCGCCGGACTGCCTCCCGCTCCGCCGCTCGTCCCCGTCGTTCCCCCCCCCCCGAACTTCTCCGACCACCGCTGCCCCGTGCCCTACGCTCCCTCGGTGAGGACCCCGGTCCTCCTTCTCCCCGTCCCCTCTCGCCGGCGCTCGCCTCGCCCGTGCTGCGTTCGGCCGGCGTGCCCCGTGTCGACCAAGCCCTGCTTTGCCCTTCACCGCACGCGTTGGCTGCGTCCCACGCGACGCGCGCACTCGCGTTGGCCGCTCCCCTGCTCCCCGCGTCACGAGCTCCCGCCCCTGCCCTTGCTGTCCGCCACCGCCGACGCTGGCCCCCCTGACCTCGCCTCCGGTCGCCCCCGCGCTCTCCTGGCCTCGCCCGTGCCTCGCCGCGCGAGCACGCGCTTGGCCGCCCGCGACCCCCCCCTGGTGCTGCGTCCCCGCCCGGTGCCGCGCCGGATCTGGCCGCCCCTGGGTGTGCGCCCGTTCGGGCTGGGCGCCAGCGCCCGCACGCCCGCGCGCCCGTTATGCCCCCTGGGTCATTGACCGGGTGGCCCCACGGCCCAAAACGTTTTATTTAAAAAAAGGAATTAGGAATTAAAAATATATAGATAAATAATAAAAATAATTAAATAAATAATAATAATTAAATTAATTAATTAATTAAGGAATTAATTAAGTTAATTAATCGTAATTAGATTAACCTAATTAACTAATTAGTTTAATTAAATAGTAGTTAGATTAGTTAAACAGTGATTAGCCTAAACAGTCTATGACCAGTGGGTCCCACACGTCAGATTGACCAGTCAACACCCCTGTTGACTGCTGACGCCATGCTGACGTCATGCTGACGTCAGCAAACACTATTCTGGATAATGTAATTAAATAATTAATTAAAATCAGAAAATAGATTTAAAATCTTTAGAAAATCATATCTTTTAATCCGTAACTCGGATTGAAAATACTTTCTACATGAAAGTTGCTCAGAACGACGAGACGAATCCGGATACGCAAACCCGTTCGTCCGCCACACACCCCTAAGCATATCAAACTCGCAAGCTTTCCCCCTCCGGCTCCTCTGCCCGAAAACGCAAACACCGGGGATACTTTCCCGGATGTTTCCCCCCTTCACCGGTATCACCTCATACCGCGTTAGGGCACCTCTAACGCCGTTACTTGTCATGTCATGCATCACTATGCATCTGCTTGCTTAAATATTTATTGTTTCTCCCCCTCTTCTCTCGATAGACACCGAGACCGACGCCGCTGCTACCCAGTACGACTACGGAGTTGACGACCACTCTCTCTTGCCAGAGCAACCAGGCAAGCCCCCCCTTTGATCACCAGATATCGCCTACTCTTCTCTATACTGCTTGCATTAGAGTAGTGTAGCATGTTACTGCTTCCCGTTAATCCTATACTGATGCATAGCCTGTCCTTGCTACTACTGTTGTTACCTTTACCTGCAATCCTAATGCTTAGTATAGGATGCTAGTTTATCATCAGTGGCCCTACATCCTTGTCCGTCTGCCATGCTATACTATCGGGCCGTGATCACTCGGGAGTTGATCACGGGTATATACTATATACTTTATACATGATACATGTGGTGACTAAAGACGGGTCGGCTTGAGGAGCACCCGCGAGTGGATCTTTGAGGCGGAGCGACAGGGCAGGTTCCGACCACCTAGGAGAGAGGTGGGCCTGGCCCTGGTCGACGTTCGCGGATACTTAACACGCTTAACGAGATCTGGGTATTTGATCTGAGTCTGGCCATTTGGTCTATACGCACTAACCATCTACGCGGGAGTAGTTATGGGTATCCCGGCGTCGTGGTATCAGCCGAAGCCTTCGTGACGTCAGCGACTGAGTGGCGCGCGCCGGATTGGAACGTAAGCCTGCTCTTGTATTAAGGGGGCTAGTTCTGCTTCCGGCCGCGTACGCAACGTGCAGGTGTGTGCTAAGGGCGATGGGCCCAGACCCCTGTGCGCTTAGGTTTAGACCGGCGTGCTGACCTCTCTGTTGTGCCTAGGTGGGGCTGCGACGTGTTGATCTTCCGAGGCCGGGCATGACCCAGGAAAGTGTGTCCGGCCAAATGGGATCGAGCGTGTTGGGATGTGGTGCACCCCTGCAGGGAAGTTAATCTATTCGAATAGCCGTGATCTTCGGTAACAGGACGACTTGGAGTTGTACCTTGACCTTATGACAACTAGAACCGGATACTTAATAAAACACACCCTTCCAAGTGCCAGATACAACCGGTGGTCGCTCTCTCTCAGGGATACGAGGAGGGATCGCCGGGTAGGATTATTGCTATGCGATGATACTTGGAGGACTTCAGTCTACTCCCTTCTACATGCTGCAAGACGGAGGCTGCCAGAAGCGTAGTCTTCGAAAGGATTAGCTATCCCCCTCTTATTCGGCTTTCTGCAGTTCAGTCCACCTATGATACCCTTATTCCATTTGATACCAATGCATACATATGTAGTATAGCTCCTTGCTTGCGAGTACTTTGGATGAGTACTCACGGTTGCTTTCTCCCTCTTTTCCCCCTATCCCTTCTACCTGGTTGTTGCAACCAGATGTTGGAGCCCAGGAGCCAGACGCCACCTTCGATGACGACTCCTACTACACCGGAGGTGCCTACTACTACGTGATGCCCGCTGACGACGACCAAGAGTAGTTAGGAGGATCCCGGGCAGGAGGCCTGCGCCCTCTTTCGATCTGTATCCCAGTTTGTGCTAGCCTTCTTAAGGCAAACTTGTTTAACTTATGTCTGTACTCAGATATTGTTGCTTCCGCTGACTCGTCTATGATCGAGCTCTTGTATTCGAGCCTTCGAGGCCCCTGGCTTGTAATATGATGCTTGTATGACTTATTTTATTTGTAGAGTTGTGTTGTGATATCTTCCCGTGAGTCCCTGATCTTGATCGTACACGTTTGCGTGTATGATTAGTGTACGATTGAATCGGGGGCGTCACAACGGGCGATAGCCGAACCGATTAACTGTCCAGCTCTGCTGCCCGAAGACCCAGCCCCAGCTCTACTAGTGAAGCTGCTGGCTCCGGCGCCTTATGTGTTGCCGGAAAAGAAGGCCAAGAAGAAGAAGACCACGGGGACTCGAAAGAGTACCCGTAATGTGGTGTTGTCGGACTCGTCATCCGACGAGTCCGAGATTCCCTCCTCTCATGAAAGCGAGGAGGAGGAAGAAGAAACCTCTCCCCCTCCAGCGGGGGGAGGAAAGAAAAGGAAGGCCGCCCCAGTGGGGGGGCGAAGGGTCCAAGAAGAGGAAAACCCCTCCGCCAGACTACGCCCCGACGCCGACAAGGACGAAGAAGAGTGGCCGGATAGGGCCAGGCGTCCGGCGAAATCGTAAGTGTTCAGATACCAGAGTAACTCATGATATTCCTTTTGTTGCACAGCTTTCCCTAATGTCGAATATAATCATGCAGCCCGCCCCGGGCCGAACTAAACGAGTCATCGAGCGGCTCCCTGGATTCATCGGACGTGAACTCAGTTCCGCCCGCTGTCTCCCCTCGCATTGCGAGTGACGCCGAAGTGGCGTCGCAACGAGCTCCGGGGCAGGAGGAGGTGGTCCTGGAGGAGCCACAAGGCGACCTCCCGGACTCCAGGAGTAAAGGGGACAAGACCCCCCAGGGCTCCAAGTCCGGCTTTAAGCCGGACACCGTGCCGGAATCTTCAACAATTCCGGACCGCGGCAGGCGAACTCCTTCCAAGAGGAGAAAACCTTCTGAGTCGGCAGCCTCCGTCCAACCGGAGGCACCGGACAATCTGCTGGAGGTGCTTGAAGGCGCCTCCATCGACGAGGAGCACCGTACTATTATGAGTACGGTGGTCCAGAAGGTTCAGTCCGCCAAGAGCGGGCTGAGTGAAGCTTGCGCTAGCCTCCTAACAGGCTTCGAGGTAAGTGAAAATATGTAAAAATATTACCGCATAGACAGTAGCCCCTGATGCTCTGTTTGGCGTTCAGAAAGAAAAGCCGAATAGAGGATCTATTAAATTTCACAGGAGTCTAACAACAAAGAGTCAATATCCGTATGCAGGCTTCACTGCTAGCCACCGCCGCACTGACTGCGGAGGTGGGTGCCCTGAAACAGGGACTCGAGCGGTCCGAGCAAGAGCTCGGCCTTGCCAAGCGGCAGCTCGAGGAGAAAGAAGGTAAGAAATACCTTACAGAAAAAGGTGCCTATAGAGAGGCGTGATTGCAAAAAATAACAGGATTGTACTGCTTATTGTAGGGGCCACGACTGAGGTGGCGACCCTCAAGCAGGCGCTGTCCGAGGCCGAAAAGAAAACGCCGCGGAGCGCACCGAGCGAGAGAAACTTGGGGCTCAGGTCAGCGAGGTGCAGCAAGAGCTTCAGGCTCTTATGAAAAAACATGAGAGTTTGGAGCTTGAGTCAAAGACCCAAGCGTCCGAGCTCGCGGCGGCCCTTGAGATTGCCAAGTCTGCCAAGGCCGAAGCCCAAAAGGCCCTCCAAGAGTTGGAGGAGGCGAAAAAGATAGCAGCGGGTAAGGCATTCTTTATGCAAAGCAGAAATATAAAAGTAAACTACTTGTTACTTACCCGAATCCGGAGTTCTCCAGGGGCATTCGCAGATCTTCCCCGCAGCGTATCCGATGCCGCTGCATTCTACCGAGCTGAAGAGGGCAGCTTGACGGAGAAGGTGTTCTGGTCTCAGTATGCTGAGGCCGGACACCCTGTGCCCTTGAGCGACCAGCTGAAACAGCTAGTCGAACTCCACAAGGCGGCCGAACAGGCCATGAAGGGCTTCATAGTTCGGCTGTGGCCCGGAGAGGCCCTGCCTGGGAGCTACTTCGGGCTGGTGCGGCGGCTGGTGGAGGCCTGTCCAAGGCTCGAGGTCATCAAGCGCTCCGTCTGTATCGAAGGTGCCCGTAGGGCCCTTGCTCGTGCAAAGGTGCACTGGGGTAAGCTAGACGGTGAAAAGCTTGTGAGGGACGGGCCGCCGCCGGGGAAGGAGCATCGCAAGCCTGAGAACTACTATAAGGATGTTCTTGCGGGTGCCCGCCTTGTGGCGGATGAATGCACCAAGGATGTAATTTTTGAATGAACTCGCTCGTGTTTATCCTGTGCGCTGAAAACTTGTTCATATGCGCTAAGCAATGCTTATTGAATTTAAAATATTATTTTCTGTGCGGCCGTTTATCAAAAATTGAGAGATGGCCAGTCGTCGGCTTCTGTCCCCATGCCACTAGTGCTGGGGTGTTCGGTGATAAACCTGGGCGCTCTTTTTCCCATGGTTGGGTCCTTCGAGGGAGGCGCTTAGCACGACGAACCAGGCAATCGGACTATAATGCTTGAACACTCTCACTTAGCCATAGAACTTTATAATTTTAAATTTCGGCGAAGCCCCTAGTTCGGAAGATCGAGTTCAGGGAGCTATCCACGCCTTGGCCGGGGTTATCCAGCTCCTCGCTCGAAGCGGCATAAGCCTTTAGGGACTCGAAAAACCTCTCGAATAGCGACCGGTCTCTCGCCTCATCATGACAGTCAGTTTTAGGTTTCTCCACTGAGGTGCTTAACCCAGCTCAACCGGGGCACAATCGCAGTGGTTCTCCTAGTGCTACCTTAGCCGATATAGCGGAACGTAAGGCACCAAAACATAGGAGCAGAGCAAACCCAACTATTGACCCAAATCATGATTCGGAGCCGATGCATATAGTGCTATAAGTTCGGGGTGCCGCACTTGTGAAAGTGTACGGACTTCTCACACCATATTAAAGGGTACTGAAGCCCCTGGCGTACTTGTCGTACCATAGTGTACGGGTGCAACATGTCATTAATGAACATATATAAAAGAGAGTAATGCAAAAAATAGAAAAAAAAGCTAAGCATTGTTTATAAAGAGGCTATTTATCAAAGCCGAACAATACAAATAGTGCGTAAGCAAAAGATATTGGACTATTCAGTATGTCCTGGCCAGGGGCAGGCCGCGGAATTGTATTTAAAGCAGGTATACCGCTCATAACAGAGACCACCTGGGAGTTCCATAATGCGGCATGGCTTGTCTGCCTCCCTGGATCTTGCATCCTTTGTGCGGCAGTCGAATTGCCAAACAGGTCATCCGAAGTATGGAGTCCTGAAAGTAAGAAAAAATTAAAAAAAGAATTCGGCAGCCCCTAGTACGTTTTAAGCCGTATTTTGGGCGTGCCGTTATTGTGCCCCTTCCCCTGTGCCCATGGTATTTCAAGGGCGTAGTTATGTACGCGAGGTACTGGTTTCGCTATGTCGCGAAAGCTGGGGTTGGGCCGCATTGCTACGCTTGCTCAGAGTGTGCCAGGCGGTCCTGCTGTCGGTTACTCCGGGCGCGCTTGGCAGTGTCTGGCTTTTTAATGGCCGGATTGGAGAATTGCCTGAGAAGGCTACTTTGTACCTCCGCTGCAAGAGCCATCGTGTGCTCCTCCGTACGGAGGGAGCGTTCGGTGTTTCCGTTGACCGTAATTACTCCTCGAGGGCCTGGCATCTTGAGTTTGAGATATGTGTAGTGCAGCACCGCGTTGAACTTTGCGAATGCAGTTCGTCCGAGCAGGGCGTGATAGCCACTATGAAACGGGACTATATCGAAGATTAACTCTTCGCTTCGGAAATTGTCCGGGGATCCGAAGACCACGTCAAGTGTTACTGAGCCTGTACAGTTGGCTTCTACACCTGGTATAACGCCTTTAAAGGTTGTTTTTGTGGGCTTAATCCTTGAGGGATCTATGCCCATTTTCCGCACTGTATCCTGATAAAGCAGGTTCAGGCTACTGCCGCCGTCCATGAGGACTCTTGTGAGATGAAATCCGTCGATGATTGGGTCGAGAACCAATGCGGCGAAGCCGCCATGGCGGATGCTAGTGGGATGGTCCCTTTGATCAAAAGTGATCGGGCAGGAGGACCATGGGTTGAACTTTGGGGCGACTGGCTCTATCGCGTATACGTCCCGTAGCGCACGCTTCCGCTCCCGCTTGGGAATGTGGGTTGCGTATATCATGTTCACCGTCCGCACTTGTGGGGGAAAGCCCTTCTGTCCATTGTTGTTTGGCGGCTTGGGCTCCTCGTCGTCGCTGTGCAGCCCCTTGTCTCTGTTTTCGGCCCTTAACTTGCCTGCCTGCTTGAACACCCAACAATCCCTGTTAGTGTGATTGGCTGGCCTTTCGGGGTGCCATGTATCTAGCATAAGCGATCGAGTATTCGGTCCAAACTAGACGGGCCCTGAGTATTCTTTTTGAATGGCTTTTTCCGCTGACCGGATTTACAGCCTTTGAATCCGGCATTGACTGCTGTGTCTTCATTGTTGTCGCTGTTAACGCGGCATTTTTGCTTATTCCGACGTGTCCTGCCACTTTTGTCCTTGGTATCCAAATTACCAGGGTTCTTTGATAAGTTGTTACTGCGAGCTAGCCAGCTGTCTTCTCCGGCGCAAAAGCGGGTCATGAGTGTCGTGAGGGCTGCCATGGATTTCGGCTTTTCCTGTCCTAGGTGCCGGGTAAGCCACTCATCGCGGATGTTATGCTTGAAGGCTGCTAGGGCCTCTGCGTCCGGACAGTCGACTATCTGGTTTTTCTTTGTTAGGAACCGTGTCCAGAATTGTCTGGCCGATTCTTCTGGCTGCTGAATTATGTGGCTTAAGTCGTCGGTGTCCGGCGGTCGTACATAAGTGCCCTGGAAGTTGTCGAGGAATGCGGCTTCTAGGTCCTCCCAAGAACCGATTGAGTCTGCTGGCAAGCTGTTAAGCCAATGCCGGGCCGGTCCTTTAAGTTTGAGCGGGAGGTATTTTATGGCGTGTAGATCATCGCCGCGTGCCATGTGGATGTGAAGGAGATAATCCTCGATCCATACCGCCGGGTCTGTTGTGCCATCGTATGACTCGATGTTTACGGGTTTGAAACCCTCTGGGATTTTATGATCCATTACTTCATTCGTGAAGCATAGCGGGTGTGCGGCGCCTCTGTACTGGGCTATATCACGATGCAGCTCGGAAGAGCTATGTCTGTTGTGTTCGGCCTGGCCGAATTTGTTGTATCCGGAGTGAAGATCATTGTCACATGCCGTAGGGCGCCTGCGCGATCCGTAGATCGATCTTGTTTGTTTTGCTTTATCCTCCAGTATGTCTCGCAGGTCGGGCGCATTTTCCCGTGCCTTAATTGAGTGGCGTCGGGGCATGGCTTGGGTGGAGGGCCGAGAGGCCTCTCTGTCACGGCCGCGAGGTGGCCGGTCTGCCATGTCATGCGCTGGTGATGTAGGTGCTTCCTCCTCTGATCGGGGTAGCGGTCTGCCCTTCGGGTAACTCTTGGAGGGGCGTTCGAGTTCATACTCTTCGGCCGCAAGGACTTCAGTCCATCTGTCAGCTAGCAAATCTTGGGCAGCTTTAAGCTGTTGCTGCTTTTTCTTGAGGCTGCTTGCCGTGGCTAAAAGCCTGTGTTTGAAACGCTCTTGTTCGGCGGGGTCTAATGGTATGACGAATTCGTCGTCATCGAGGCTTGCCTCGTCTTCGGAGGGAGGCGTATAGTTATCATCCTCGACCTCTCGGTCTGCCGCTCTCTTATGAGGGCTGGCTTCTCCATCTTCCTGTGCCGAATCTTACTGGGGTGGGTGTTCTTCTGCGCTGTCCGGGGTAGTATTATCTCCCGTGCCGGAATCACCGTTTTTGCTTTGGCGGGATTTAGAGCGGTGCCGCTGACGTCGGCGCTTTGGCTGTTTCTTGGGGGCGTCATCCCCCACTGTTCCATCGCCAAATCCATCTTTTGGAGTGTCCACCATATATATGTCATATGACGAGGTGGCCTTCCAGCGCCCTACAGGTGCTGGTTCCTATTCGTCTCCTATATCGTCGTCCATGCCGTCGATGTCTTCGGAGACGAAGTCAAGCATGTCGGTTAAATCGTCGACAGTGGCTACAAAGTGGGTGGTGGGTGGGCTTTGAATTTCCTCACCGTCCGTATCCCACCCTCGCTGACCGTAGTCCGGCCAGGGCTCTCCTGATAAAGAGAGAGACTTAAGAGAATTCAGGATGTCGCCAAAAGGCGAATGCTGAAAGATGTCTGCAGCGGTGAATTCCATTATCGGCGCCCAATCGGATTCGATTGGCACGGGCGCGGGGGGTTCGGAGTCCGGGGTGGAGTTCGGATCCTTGGAGTCACGGGTTGTGCAGAGTGCGGGGCTGGCGTTCGGCTCGATCGCTTTTGGGATCGCAGCCCCTGAGGTGACGTCCAACCGCTCATCCTTGATTGGCGCAGTAGGCTCCAAATCAATGGTCGGAACCGGTGCGTGCGCGGCCTCAAAAGCGCTGTTCGGCGGCAGAGCTATATCATGCCCATCGAGACAGTGCGGCGCGCTTGGCTGTGGCTCGAATCCGTCGAAGACCAAGTCCCCGCGGATATCAGCTGTGTAGTTTAGGCTTCCAAACCTGGCCTGATCGCCAGGGGCGTAGCTTTCGATCTGCTCAAGGTGGCCAAGCGAATTGGCCCGCGGTGCGAAGCCGCCGAAGACGAATATCTGTTCGGGGAGAAAAGTCTCACCCTGGACCGCGTCGTTGTTGATGATGGAAGGAGCCATCGGGCCTAAAGACGACGACACAGAGGAACCCTCAATGAAAGCACCAATGTCGGTGTCAAAACCGGAGGATCTCGGGTAGGGGGTCCCGAACTGTGCGTCTAGGCCGGATGGTAACAGGAGGCAGGGAACACTTTGTTTTACCCAGGTTCGGGCCCTCTCGATGGAGGTAATACCCTAC
This sequence comes from Triticum urartu, assembly GCF_003073215.2. Taxonomy (NCBI): domain Eukaryota; kingdom Viridiplantae; phylum Streptophyta; class Magnoliopsida; order Poales; family Poaceae; genus Triticum; species Triticum urartu. Next base: position 103,885,798 of record NC_053022.1, read on the forward strand.
TCCTGCTTGATTAATATTGATGATATGGGTAGTATAAGAGTATATCTACCACGAGATCAAGGAGGCTAAACCCTAGAAGCTAGCCTATGGTATGATTGTTGTGTATGGAGTTGATTCTGTCCTACGGACTACAACCCTCCGGTTTATATAGGCACCAGATAGGGTTAGGGTTACACAGAGTCGGTTACAATGGTAGGAGATCTTGAATATCGCATCGCCAAGATTGCCTTCCACGCCAAGGAAAGTCCCATCCGGACACGGGACGAAGTCTTCAATCTTGTATCTTCATAGTCCAGGAGTCCGGCCGAAGGTATAGTCCGGCTACTCGAACACCCCCTAATCCAGGACTCCCTCAGTAGCCATTTTGTAATGGGTCCTTTGATGTTAGTAACAAGGGTCTTAGGAACCCAAATAGACCATTCAATGTACTCATAAGGAGAACCAACAAATTTGGCATAAACATGCCCATCTCTAGCGCGGCACAACACATAAGAAGGGTTAAAGTCGTCGGCCTTGTTGGGAAGGGGAGCGTTTTCCTTCTTGGCATCACTACCCTTCATGGAGTTTTTCTCCTTCTCCTTAGTAGCACCCTCACCCTCCCTCACAAAGGTTTGCTTGAGATGAGGAGGTCGTTTGGCCTTGTCATTCTTCTTCTCGTTCTTGGACTTGGACACGTACCCAATCCCTTCCTTGGCCACAACTCCCTTTGGGTTGGTCAAGAGGTCGTTGAGGCTCTTCTCGCCTTGTATGCAAGACACAAGACCTTTCTCAAGTTGCACCTTTAGCTTAGCGTTCTCCTCAACAAGATGCACATGCTCACAACACGGGTTAGTAGCATTTGCATTATCAATTAACATCATACGAGGAAAGGTGGCTTTCTCCTTGGTTAGCTTTACTTAGAGTTGATCATGAGACTCTTTGAGGCTAGCATGAGCACCCTTTAAGACCTTGTGAGCCTTGTCAAGTAGATCAAACTCCTATTTGAGTCTAGCAAGATCAATCCCAAGTTTGGCCTTCTCGGAGTTTAGCACACGAGAAACCACGAGAGCATGATCAAAATCTTTCTTTAACTTACCATGATCATCATTGTGTGACTCCACAAGAGCCAAACGAAGACCACGCTTTTCCTCAAGAGCATTGGAAAGATCCGAAATCTCATTGGCATAGTCACGACTATGCCCCTCCATCTTGGAGATGGTATCTTCATGAGACTCGATCACGTCATTGGCTTCACCAAGTTGTTCCAAAAGAGCAACAAAATGCTTCTTGGATTTACCCTTGAGTTTACCCATAAAGGACTCAAACTCATTTTCCTCCACATTAGATCCCTCACATTCATCAATACAATCCATCAAGGAAGGATTATTAATGATGGTAGTTTTGATGTTGGGAGTTACCTTGTTGGTGGCTTTAGCCATGAGGCACTTGGCGGTGATGTTCTCATTGGGTGAGTCGAAGAGAGATAGTCGTGGAGTTTTTGCAATGGCAACGGAGGCCATGGCAACCGACTCACCATCTTCATCATCATCATCATCATCATCATCCTCATGGTACTCTTCTTGAACCACCAATGCCTTGTGAGGGTTTTTCTTGATGAAGTTGCTCTTGTTGGGGAAAGACTTGGACTTGTCCTTTCGAATGAGCTTGCCACCATTGTCTTCCCTCTTCTCATACGGGCACTCCGCAACAAAATGACTCACATTGCCACAATTGTAGCAAGTCCTTACACGTTGCTTGCTCTTCGTGCCACTTGAGTTGTTCTTGTTGAAGTTTGGCCTTGAGTTTTTCTTACTCCAAAATTGCCTTGAAGCAAGTGCCATGTGTTCATGATAGGCATACTTTGTATCTTCGGGGTTGCTTTCCTCTTCTTCCTCTTCTTCTTCTTCAACGCAAACCTTGGCCTTCAATGCAAGGTTGGGATTCTTTGCCCTTTGAGAACGAAGCACCGCATTGTCGGCGGTCTTGTCCAAGATGTTCATCGCCACAAACTCATCCAACACTTCACTTGAGGTCAAAGTGTGGAAGTCCGGCCTTTGACGAATGAAGGAGGACATGGCCTTGTGGTAAGGCATCATTGCCTTGAGGAATTTTCACTTGATCCAATTGTCATCCGTGTCCTTGCTCCCGTGATCTCGAAGTGAGACCGCGAGCTTGGTTACTCTCCGATAAAGCTCACGAGGTTCTTCATCTTCTTTCATTGCAAACTCATCGGCTTCATCTTGCACTACTTCATAGTTGGAGCGTTGAATGCTTGCGCTTCCCCGGTAGAGAGAGACAACACACAGCCATGCATCTTTGGCCAAGGCGAAGGGCCGAAGGTGAGGTAGATCTTTAGGTGGAATTGCATCTTGAATGATAAAGAGAGCATTCTCATTGAATTGATTATCCGCGGCTTCTCGAGGAGTGAAGTTGCTTGGATCATGCGGATGGAAATCTTCTTCAATGATTCTCCAAAGATTAGTGTTCACATGATTTAAATAATGCTTAAAGCGAAAAACCCAAGAATCAAAGTCCTCATTTTTCACATCTTAAGGGGAGGACCGACATGATTCAAATGAGTGGAAGGAACCGGTCCACCATAAACAAGTGGTGGTTCCACATGAGCAGAGATGCCGGTGCCATTTTTACCACTAGAAGAAGGAGCCTTTTCACTACTAGCTTCCCCCTTTTTGGAGATAGCATCCGTCACCTTGTCAGTGGGAACACCCACTTTCAACAGTGCGGTGGATAGTTTAAGCCCTTCAATGAATTTAGTAAACATGCTTTCAACCTCGGTCGTCATGGAGGTTTTCAATGTCTCCAAGGCCACATTGAACTCCTCACGAGAGACCGAGGTTCCCCCATCGCTCGTAGACGAGATCAGATTCACACCGAAGTGTTCCTCCACACCGTCTACGGTATCAACCATACTCTTCGGACGGCAAAGTCCTTAGTAAAGAGACGAGGCTCTGATACCAATTGAAAGGATCGATATAGTTGACTAGAGGGGGGTGAATAGGCAACTAACAATTTTTTACTTTTCTTTACCGAATTAAACTTTGCATCAAAGTAGGTTGTCTAGATGTGCAACTAGGTGAGCAACCTATATGATGCAACAACAACAAATAAACAAGCAAGCAAGAGAAGTAACACTAATGAGCTTGCATAAGTAAAGGTAAGAGATAACCAAGAGTGGATCCGGTGAATACGAGGATGTGTTACCGAAGTTCCTTCCTTTTGAGGGGAAGTACTGAAGGAAATATGCCCTAGAGGCAATAATAATGTTATTATTTTATTTCCTTATATCAGGATGAATGTTTATTATTCATGCTAGAATTGTATTATCCGGAAACATAATACTTGTGTGAATACATAGACAAACCAAACGTCACTAGTATGCCTCTACTTGACTAGCTCATTAACCAAAGATGGTTATGTTTCCTAACCATAGACATGTGTTGTCATTTGATTAACGGGATCACATTATTAGGAGAATGATGTAATTGACATGACCCATTCCATTAGCTTAGCACCCGATCGTTTAGTATGTTGCTATTGCTTTCTTCATGACTTATACATGTTCCTATGACTATGAGATTATGCAACTCCTGTTTGCCGGAGGAATACTTTGTGTGCTACCAAACGTCACAACGTAACTGGGTGATTATAAAGGAGCTCTATAGGTGTCTCCAAAGGTACATGTTGGGTTGGCGTATTTCGAGATTAGGATTTGTCACTCCGATTGTCGGAGAGGTATCTCTGGGCCCTCTTGGTAATGCACATCACATAAGCCTTACAAGCATTGCAACTAATGAGTTAGTTGCGAGATGATGTATTACGAAACAAGTAAAGAGACTTGCCGGTAACGAGATTGAACTAGGTATTGAGATACCGACGATCGAATCTCGGGCAAGTAACATACCGATGACAAAGGGAACAACGTATGTTGTTATGCGGTCTGACCGATAAAGATCTTCGTAGAATATGTAGGAGCCAATATGAGCATCCAGGTTCCGCTATTGGTTATTGACCGGAGACGTGTCTCGGTCATGTCTACATTGTTCTCGAACCCGTAGGGTCCTCACGGTTAAGGTTTCGATGACAGTTATATTATGAGTTTATGAGTTTTGATGTACCGAAGTTAGTTCGGAGTCCCGGATGTGATCACGGACATGACGAGGAGTCTCGAAATGGTCGAGACATAAAGATTGATATATTGGACGGCTATATTCGGACACCGGAAGTGTTCCGGGTGATTTCGGAGAAAACAGGAGAGCCGGAGGATTACCGGAACCCCCCCCCCCCCGGGAGAAGTAATGGGCCATATGGGCCTTAGTGGAGAGAGAGAGGGGCAGCCAAAGGTGGGCCGCACGCCTCCTTCCCCCTGGTCCGAATTGGACTAGGAGAGGGGGGCTGCGCCCCCCTTTTTTTCTCCCTCCCCACTTCTTTCCCCCTCCTAGTAGGAGTCCTACTCCTACTAGGAGGAGGACTCCTCCTTGGCGCACCATAGGGGCCGGCCGGCCTCCTCCCCTTGCTCCTTTATATACGGGGGCAGGGGGCACCCCTAGACACACAAGTTGATCCACGTGATCATATTCTTAGCCGTGTGCGGTGCCCCCTTCCACCATAATCCTCGATAATATTGTAGCGGTGCTTAGGCGAAGCCCTGCGACGGTAGTACATCAAGATCGTCACCACGCCGTCGTGCTGACGGAACTCTTCCCCGACACTTTGCTGGATCGGAGTCCAGGGATCGTCATCGAGCTGAACGTGTGCTAGAACTCGGAGGTGTCGTAGTTTCGGTGCTTGATCGGTCGGACCGTGAAGACGTACGACTACATCAACCGCGTTGTCATAACGCTTCCGCTGTCGGTCTACAAGGGTACGTAGATCACACTCTCCCCTCGTTGCTATGCATCACCATGATCCTGCGTGTGCGTAGGAATTTTTTGAAATTACTACGTTCCCCAACAGTGGCATCCGAGCCTAGGTTTTATGTGTTGATGTTATTTGCACGAGTAGAACACAAGTGAGTTGTGGGCGATATAAGTCATACTGCTTACCAGCATGTCATACTTTGGTTCGGCGGTATTGTTGGACGAAGCGGCCCGTACCGACATTACGCGTGCGCTTACGCGAGACCGGTTCTCCCGACGTGCTTTGCACAAAGGTGGCTAGCGGGTGACAGTTTCTCCAACTTTAGTTGAACCGAGTGTGGCTACGCCCGGTCCTTGCGAAGGTTAAAACAGCACCAACTTGACAAACTATCGCTGTGGTTTTGATGCGTAGGTAAGATTGGTTCTTGCTTAAGCCCATAGCAGCCACGTAAAACTTGCAACAACAAAGTAGAGGACGTCTAACTTGTTTTTGCAGGGCATGTTGTGATGTGATATGGTCAAGACATGATGCTAAAATTAATTATATGAGATGATCATGTTTTGTAACCAAGTTATCGGCAACTGGCAGGAGCCATATGGTTGTCGCTTTATTGTATGCAATGCAATTGCGCTGTAATGCTTTACTTTATCACTAAGCGGTAGCGATAGTCGTGGAAGCATAAGATTGGCGAGATGACAACGATGCTACGATGGTGATCAAGGTGTCGCGCCGGTGACGACGGTGATCACGACGGTGCTTCGAAGATGGAGATCACAAGCACAAGATGTTGATGGCCATATCATATCACTTATATTGATTGCATGTGATGTTTATCTTTTATGCATCTTATCTTGCTTTGATTGACGGTAGCATTTTAAGATGATCTCTCACTAATTATCAAGAAGTGTTCTCCCTGAGTATGCACCGTTGCGAAAGTTCTTCGTGCTGAGACACCACGTGATGATCGGGTGTGATAGGCTCTACGTTCAAATACAACGGGTGCAAAACAGTTGCACACGCAGAATACTCAGGTTATACTTGACGAGCCAAGCATATACAGATATGGCCTCGGAACACAGAGACCGAAAGGTCGAGCGTGAATCATATAGTAGATATGATCAACATAGCGATGTTCACCAATGAAACTACTCCATCTCACGTGATGATCGGACATGGTTTAGTTGATTTGGATCACGTAATCACTTAGAGGATTAGAGGGATGTCTATCTAAGTGGGAGTTCTTTAGTAATATGATTAATTGAATCTAAATTTATCATGAACTTAGTACCTGATAGTATCTTGCTTGTTTATGCTTGATTGTAGATAGATGGCCCGTGCTGTTGTTCCATTGAATTTTAATGCGTTCCTTGAGAAAGCAAAGTTGAAAGATGATGGTAGCAATTACACGGACTGAGTCCGTAACTTGAGGATTATCCTCATTGCTGCACAGAAGAATTACGTCCTGGAAGCACCGCTAGGTGCCAGGCCTGCTGCTGGAGCAACACCAGATGTTATGAACGTCTGGCAGAGCAAAGCTGATGACTACTCGATAGTTCAGTGTGCCATGCTTTACGGCTTAGAATCGGGACTTCAACGACGTTTTGAACGTCATGGAGCATATGAGATGTTCCAGGAGTTGAAGTTAATATTTCAAGAAAATGCCTGGATTGAGAGATATGAAGTCTCCAATAAGTTCTATAGCTGCAAGATGGAGGAGAACAATTCTGTCAGTGAGCATATACTCAAAATGTCTGGGTATAATAATCACTTGATTCAATTGGGAGTTAATCTTCCAGATGATTGCGTCATTGACAGAATTCTCCAATCACTACCACCAAGCTACAAGAGCTTCGTGATGAACTATAATATGCAAGGGATGAATAAGACTATTCCCGAGCTCTTCGCAATGCTGAAACCTGTGGAGGTAGAAATCAAGAAGGAGCATCAAGTGTTGATGGTCAACAAGACCACTAGTTTCAAGAAAAAGGGCAAAGGGAAGAAGAAGGGGAACTTCAAAAAGAACAGCAAGCAAGTTGCTACTCAAGAGAAGAAACCCAAACCTGGACCTAAGCCTGAAACTGAGTGCTTTTACTGCAAGTAGACTGGTCACTGGAAGCGGAACTGCCCCAAGTATTTGGCGGATAAGAAGGATGGCAAGGTGAACAAAGGTATATGTGATATACATGTTATTGATGTGTGCCTTACTAATGCTCGCAGTAGCACCTGGGTATTTGAAACTGGTTTTGTTGCTAATATTTGCAACTCGAAACAGGGACTACGGATTAAGCGAAGATTGGCTAAGGACGAGGTGACGATGCGCGTGGGAAATGGTTCCAAAGTCGATGTGATCGCAGCCGGCACGCTACCTCTACATCTACCTTCGGGATTAGTATTAGACCTAAATAATTGTTATTTGGTGCCAGCGTTAAGCATGAACATTATATCTGGATCTTGTTTGATGCGAGACGGTTATTCATTTAAATCAGAGAATAATGATTGTTCTATTTATATGAGTAACATCTTTTCTGGTCATGCACCCTTAAAGAGTGGTCTATTCTTATTAAATCTCGATAGTAGTGACACACATATTCATAATGTTGAAGCCAAAAGATGCAGAGTTGATAATGATAGTGCAACTTATTTGTGGCACTGCCGTTTGGGTCATATCGGTGTAAAGTGCATGAAGAAACTCCATACTGATGGGCTTTTGGAACCACTTGATTATGAATCACTTGGTACTTGCGAACCGTGCCTTATGGGTAAGATGACAAAAACACCGTTCTCCGGTACTATGGAGAGAGCAACAGATTTGTTGGAAATCATACATACAGATGTATGTGGTCCGATGAATGTTGAGGCTCGTGGCGGATATCGTTATTTTCTCACCTTCACAGATGACTTAAGCAGATATGGGTATATCTACTTAATGAAACATGAGTCTGAAACGTTTGAAAAGTTCAAAGAATTTCAGAGTGAAGTTGAAAATCATCGTAACAAGAAAATAAAATTCCTACGATCTGATCGTGGAGGAGAATATTTGAGTTATGAGTTTGGTGTACATTTGAAACAATGTGGAATAGTTTCGCAACTCACGCCACCCGGAACACCACAGCGTAATGGTGTGTCCGAATGTCGTAATCGTACTTTACTAGATATGGTGCGATCTATGATGTCTCTTACTGATTTACCGCTATCGTTTTGGGGATATGCTCTAGAGACGGCCGCATTCACGTTAATTAGGGCACCATAAAAATCCGTTGAGACGACGCCTTATGAACTGTGGTTTGGCAAGAAACCAAAGTTGTCGTTTCTGAAAGTTTGGGGCTGCGATGCTTATGTGAAAAAGCTTCAACCTGATAAGCTCGAACCCAAATCGGAGAAATGTGTCTTCATAGGATATCCAAAGGAAACTATTGGATACACCTTCTATCACAGATCCGAAGGCAAGACTTTTGTTGCTAAATTCGGAAACTTTCTAGAGAAGGAGTTTCTCTTGAAAGAAGTGAGTGGGAGGAAAGTAGAACTTGACGAGGTAACTATACCTGCTCCCTTATTGGAAAGTAGTACATCACAGAAACCAGTTTCTGTGACACCTACACCAATTAGTGAGGAAGCTAATGATAATGATCATGAAACTTCAGAACAAGATACTACTGAACCTCGTAGATCAACCAGAGTAAGATCCGTGCCAGAGTGGTACGGTAATCCTGTTCTGAAAGTCATGCTACTAGATCATGATGAACCTACGAACTATGAAGAAGCGATGGTGAGCCCAGATTCCACAAAATGGCTTGAAGCCATGAAATCTGAGATGGGATCCATGTATGAGAACAAAGTATGGACTTTGGTTGACTTGCCCAATGATCGGCAAGCGATTGAGAATAAATGGATCTTCAAGAAGAAGACTGACGCTGACGGTAATGTTACTGTCTACAAAGCTCGACTTGTCGCAAAAGGTTTTCGGCAAGTTCAAGGGATTGACTACGATGAGACCTTCTCACCCGTAGCGATGCTTAAGTCTGTCCGAATCATGTTAGCAATTGCCGCATTTTATGATTATGAAATTTGGCAAATGGATGTCAAAACTGCATTCCTGAATGGATTTCTGCAAGAAGAGTTGTATATGATGCAGCCGGAAGGTTTTGTCGATCCAAAGGGAGCTAACAAAGTGTGCAAGCTCCAGTGATCCATTTATGGACTGGTGCAAGCCTCTCGAAGTTGGAATAAACGCTTTGATAGTGTGATCAAAGCATTTGGTTTTATACAGACTTTTGGAGAAGCCTGTATTTACAAGAAAGTGAGTGGGAGCTCTGTAGCATTTCTGATATTATATGTAGATGACATATTACTAATCGGAAATGATATAGAATTTCTGGATAGCATAAAAGGATACTTGAATAAAAGTTTTTCAATGAAAGACCTCGGTGAAGCTGCCTACATATTGGGCATCAAGATCTATAGAGACAGATCGAGACGCTCAATTGGACTTTCACAAAGCACATACCTTGACAAAGTTTTGAAAAAGTTCAAAATGGATCAAGCAAAGAAAGGATTCTTGCCTGTGTTACAAGGTGTGAAATTGAGTAAGACTCAAAGTCCAACCAATGCAGAAGATAGAGAGAAAATGAAAGATGTTCCCTATGCTTCAGCCATAGGCTCTATCATGTATGCAATGTTGTGTACTAGACCTGATGTGTGTCTAGCTATAAGTCTAGTAGGGAGGTACCAAAGTAATCCAGGAGTGGATCACTGGACAGCGGTCAAGAACATCCTGAAATACCTGAAAAGGACCAAGGATATGTGAGGGAGTCCTGGATTAGGGGGTGTTCGGGTAGCCGGACTATACCTTCAGCCGGACTCCTGGACTATGAAGATACAAGATTGAAGACTCCGTCCCGTGTCCGGATGGGACTTTCCTTGGCGTGGAAGGCAAGCTTGGCAATGCGGATATTCAAGATCTCCTACCATTGTAACCGACTCTGTGTAGCCCTAACCCTATCCGGTGCCTATATAAACCGGAGGGTTGTAGTCTGTAGGACAGAATCAACTCCATACACAACAATCATACCATAGGCTAGCTTCTAGGGTTTAGCCTCCTTGATCTCGTGGTAGATCTACTCTTGTACTACCCATATCATCAATATTAATCAAGCAGGAGTAGGGTATTACCTCCATCGAGAGGGTCCGAACCTGGGTAAAACAAAGTGTCCCCTGCCTCCTGTTACCATCCGGCCTAGACGCACAGTTCGGGACCCCCTACCCGAGATCCGCCAGTTTTGACACCGACATTGGTGCTTTCATTGAGAGTTCCTCTGTGTCGTCACCTTTAGGCCCGATGGCTCCTTTGATCATCAACAACAACGCGGTCCAGGGCGAGACTTTTCTCCCCAGACAGATCTTCGTCTTCGGCGGCTTCGCACTGCGGGCCAATTCGCTTGGCCACCTTGAGCAGATCGAAAGTTACGCCCCTGGCCATCAGGTCAGGTTTGGAAGCCTAAACTACATGGCTGACATCCGCGGGGACTTGATCTTCGACGGATTCGAGCCACAGCCAAGCGCGCCGCATTGTCTCGATGGGCATGATATAGCTCTGCCGCTGAACAGCGCTTTGGAGGCCGCACACGCACCGGTTCCGACCATTGATTCGGAGCCTACTGCGCCAATCGAGGATGAGCGGTTGGACGTCACCTCAGGGGCTGCGATCCCAAGAGCGATCGAGCCGAACGCTAGGCCCGCACTCTGCACAACCCGCGACTCCAAGGGTCCGGACTCCACCCCGGACTCCGAACCCCCCGCGCCCCTGCCAATCGAATCCGATTGGGCGCCAACGATGGAGTTCACCGCCGCGGACATCTTTCAGCATTCACCTTTTGGCGACATCCTGAATTCTCTTAAGTCTCTCTTTTTATCAGGAGAGCCCTGGCCGGACTACGGTCAGCGAGGATGGGATACGGACGACGAAGAAATTCAAAGCCCACCCACCACCCACTTGGTAGCCACGGTCGACAATTTAAGCGACGTGCTCAACTTCAACTCCGGAGACATCGACAGCATGGATGACGATGCAGGAGATACCTACGAACCAACGCCCACAGGGCATTGGAAAGCCACCTCATCTCACGATGTGTACATGGTGGATACCCCTAAAGGAAGCGACAACGAGGAAAAAGGGGATGGGACGGGAGATCGACCCCCCGAAAAACAATTAAAGCGTCGGCGTAAACGCCGACCCAAGCCCCGCCTCGATAAAAACCCAGCCATAGAGAAGGACGAGCCGGTGGATGACGAGCAGGCCTTAGAGCAACCGTTCGAATAGGGCAACACGGATAGAGAAACCGAACATCCCGCCTCCGGCAAAAACGACAATCCGGACGACCTCACGCCGGATAAACCTATGGAGCAGAAGAATCTCTATGAGAGGCTCGTTGCAACTGCACGCAGCCTAAAAAAGCAGAAGAGGAAGCTAAAAATAGCGGAAGATGCACTCCGGATTAGATGGAGCAAAGTAATCAATACCGCAGATAAGTACGGCGACAGTCGCCGCACTAAAAGCTATCCGAAAAGAAAGCTACTGCCTGAATTCGATGAAGAGGCCCAAGAGCCCTCGCATTCAAAAAATGAGAAAGCCACACGGTCGGATAGACGACCCCATAAAGCGGCAAGCGGCGCCGCACCTAAATCGGCATGCGACCCAATTAAGGATTCGCATCATGGCCCAGTCAGGTCCATTTATGGGCCAAGAAAGCAAGCTCTCGTAAGCAACGCTATGAAGCCATCATCAGAATCCGGCACACCCAAATACAGGGGCGCCACACACCCCCTATGTTTCACCGATGAGGTCCTGGACCATGAATTTCTAGAGGGATTCAAACCCATAAACATAGAGGCATATGATGGAACAACAGACCCTAGAGTTTGGATCGAGGATTATATCCTCCACATACACATGGCTAGAGGAGATGATCTCCACGCCATAAAATATTTACCCCTTAAGCTTAAAGGGCCAGCCCGGCATTGGCTTAAAAGCCTTCCCGAAAACACAGTTGGAAGCTGGGAAGAGCTCGAGGATGCTTTCCGAGCAAACTTTCAAGGGACCTATGTCCGCCCTCCGGATGCAGACGGTCTTAGTCACATAACTCAACAACCCGGAGAATCAGCTCGGCAGTTCTGGAATAGATTCCTCACTAAAAAGAATCAGATAGTCGACTGTCCGGACGCCAAAGCCTTAGCAGCTTCCAGGCATAACATCCGAGATGAATGGCTCGCCAGACACCTCGGCCAAGAAAAGCCAAGAACAATGGCCGCACTAACAAGCCTCATGACCCGCTTTTGTGCAGGGGAGGACAGCTGGTTAGCAAGGTGCAGCACCAGTGACCCAAGTACATCCGAAACTAGGGATGGAAACGGAAAACCGCGACGCAACAAGGACCGTCGCTGGACTAAGGACAAAAGTCCGAAGAGCACGGCAGTCAATGCCGGATTCAAAGGCTCACGACAAAATCAGGAAAAATAGCCCCCCAGGATAACAGGGACGATCCATCCAACCTAAATAAAATCCTGGACAGGATATGTCAGATACACAGTACTCCCGGGAAGCCTGCTAACCATACCCACAGAGACTGTTGGGTCTTCAAACAATCCGGCAGACTCAATGCCGAACACAAGGGGCTCGACACACCAAGCGAAGACGAGGACGAACCCCAAAAGTAGAGCACCAGGAAACAAAAGAACTTCCCACAAGAAGTAAAAACAGTGAACTCACTTCACATAACAAAACGTGCGGTGCCCGTAAAGGTACGCACCACACGGCCCATCCCCAAAGGATCCTGCCACTGGTTGTCAAAACCGATCACCTTCGATCAGCTAGATTATTCTAGGAATATCAAGAATGTAGGCTGGACTGCCTTGATACTCGATCCAATAATTGGCGGACTCCAGTTTTCAAATGTCCTTATGGACGGCGGCAGTGGACTCAACCTGATATATCAGGATATAATCCAGCACATGGGGATAAACCCAGCAAGAATCCACCGCAGCAAAACCTCCTTTCAAGGGGTAATACCTGGTCTGGACACCCATTGTATGGGTTTTATCCGGCTCACAGTCACATTCGGCTCTGCCGATAACCTCCGCCGCAAAAAACTGACCTTCCATATCGTCCCGTTCTCAAGTCGCTATCAAGCACTACTGGGACGCGAAGCTTTCGCTCGCTTTAACGCAATACCGCATTATGCATCTCTTACACTTAAGATGCCCGGTCCACGAGGCATCATCTCTTTGAAAGGGAAGCACTAAAGTGCGCCTTCCCAAGCGGAGGACAGTGCGGCCGCTTTAACAGCCCCACAGCAAAATAGGCCTCACCGGCCAAAAAACTTCGAAATAGGTCATTCAAGACCACGAACGCGGATAGACAAGTTCGGTGCAAAATCATCATTGATGCAGGCCCAGAAGCCATATACCCCCGCACTAGGGGCTCCACGCATAAGAGACAATAAAGCTCAATCTTATATATCTTACTTTATACTCTGCTTATTTTAAACTTTTTCGGCATGACCCGTTTTTCAACTCAGTTCCTCTCTTTTACAGATGAACGTCGTGCGGCGCCCGTCCAGGATACGGCACAATGGAGACACAGGCGCAGACGTGCAGTAGGGACCCATCCTAAAGGATTCTTTTTAGATTAAGACCCTGCGTAAACCTTTTTTACTGTCTCTTGTTGCTACACATCCCTTGGTTTTTTCTTTCTGATATAACCAAGGAGGAGGCTGGCATCTTGGCATGTGGCCACGTCATAATTTTTGCACGTACCTGGACACTAGGGGCTTTTTTAAATAAAGAGTGTTGTTTCGCCCACACTCATAAAGACCGAACACCTTAGGGAGTGTTCGGCGTCGCGAGTTTTGGCATTATATGCATCAGCTCCGAATCATGTCTTTGGTCAAATGTTGGGTTGCCCGGCTCCTGAGTTCGGCTACCTTACGTTCCGCTCTATCGGCTAAGGTAGCACCAGGAGAACTACTGCGATTGTGCCCCCGGTTCGGCCAGGGCGAGCACCTCAGTAGAGAAAGCCGAAAATTGACTGTCATGATGTAGCGTGAGACTGGTCAGCCACTCGATGACCTATCGGAATCTATCAGATTCCTCTGCTTTAACGAAGGGCCGCTTCCCGGTCAGGCACATACGCGCCCCGAACTTGGATGAGCGCAGTTGCCACCAAGGAGCTACCTAAATAGTCTCACTGACAAACTCCTATGGCTAAGTGAAAGTGTTAAAGCATTATAGTCCGGTTGCCTGGCCCGCTGCGCTATCACCTCCTTTGTAGGACCAAGACGTTGGGTTAAGTGTGAAAATGCGTCTTCTGCGAGCACCCCCGCACTATGTGCGTGGGGGCTGAAGCCAACGACTGCCATCTTTCAGATTCTATATATATATATATATCTTAAAACGGCCGCATAGAAGGTGTTCACAATACTTGAAGGCACAAGTATAAAAAAGGCCACTACAGTTTATCAAAATATTACTTTATAATTACATATGCTATCATAACATAGCATCTTTCGGGCACTGCGTCTCTATTACACGAGCGCCTTCAAGAACTTCCTGAAAATAGTGCTCGGAAGGTACTCGGCTTTTGTCCGAATCTCAGGACGCAACAACGGTGGTCTCCATCTCTGCCCAGTATGTCTTAACACGGGCAAGAGCCATCCTAGCGCCCTCTACGCATGCTGACCTCTTCATTGCATTTATACGCAGCACCGCGTCAAGGAATTGTTGCACTAAGCTGAAATAACTCTTCGGCTCCGATCTCCCCGGCCACAGGTGACCCACGACGTACTTCATGGCGAGTCCAGACAACCTATTCAGTTCGGCCCATTGAGCCAAACGATCATCCACTGCCAGTGGACGCTCTGGATTGTGAAACTGCAACCAGAAAAGCCTTTCCACTTCGCGATCTTTCTAATCTCGAAAGTGTTCGGTCGCATCAGCAGCACTCGCTGCCAAATCCAGATAGGTATCCTCCACACTCCACATCCGGTCCAACGGAGCAAACTTCGGGTCGCAAAATTTCCTTTGCAGCATAAAGGGCTTTCCAGCCGCAATCTGTTCGGCCTGACGCAGCTCCTCCTTCGCAGCTCTCATCGCAGAGCGCGCGTCCTTGGCATCGGCAACGGCCTTCTCTAAGTCCGTCTGTTTTGCCTGGTCTTCTTTTTCAAGAAGTCTGCAACGGTCTGTAGCGCTTTTTAACTTTTCGGCCATCTCGGCCATCTCTTCCTTGCTTCGGCAATAAGCAGCCTGTTCGGCTCTCAGCTCTTCAAGGGCTTTCCTGGTGGCCTCATCACTCTCACTGGCTTGTTCTTTAGCTCGGGCAAGTTCTGCCCTAAGACTCTCCACGGCGGCCGCTCCATCTGCGTCAAGCACATACATCGTAAGACATAGGCATAAAACTGTTCTTACCTGATGCCGCCCGGGGAATTACATACCTTGAGCCTCATCAAGCCGCTTATTAACAAGCGTGATGTCAGCATCTGCCACGTCCAGTTGCCGCTTTAGTTCGGCAAAATCATCAGTTCGGCTCGATTCCGGACACCCTGCCGCCTATATTCAAAGGCGACATCTTAGACCTGGGATTATGATCCTCTGCGTGCCGTCATTTCTTGACGACGCACAGAGTCTCAGGGGCTACTATCTACACAGGGCGCATCTTATTCATGCGCAACTGACAAAAGTATACATTATCTAATGTACCTTGAAACCCGTCAGTAAACTTTTGACGGCCTCATACAATCCGCTTTCTGCAGACGAAATCCTTTCAATCACCGTGCCCATCAATGCGCGGTGCTCCTCTGAGATAGAAGCTCGCCCCAGCAGAATCTTTAGCTCCTCCGGCCGAGCACCAGGCGGTGCCGGACTTGTCCTATGGCCTCCTTCGGAGGCCGGACGCGGAGAGCCTTGGGAGGCCACATAGCTATCTTCCGCCCCTGCCGGATTCGAAGAAACCCTCCGCGACGACACCTCAGGGTCGCCCGCCTCGCTAGGCGGTACGGCAGGGGGAGGCGTCCCGCTCTCCATCATCTCCGGAAGAAGATCCCCCGAAGATGAGCTCTGCTGAGAAGGGCTGAGGTTCGAGCTACAAGGTAAAATTTCGGTTAATCTTCTCAGATATAAATCAAGGATTTCCCTCATCCCTCAAAAGGAAAATCTTTTCTCCACTTACGGCTCGCTGGAGGGCTGATCCCCTTGAGGGCATAGTCCAGCCGAGGAACTCCCCGGCGCCGGACCCTCTGACGAGGATTTTCTCCCCCGTTTCGAGACCATGGTTTCCGGGTCGTCAGAGGCGGCTCTCTTCTTCCCCTTAGGAGAGGAATTGTCAGTTCCTCCCTTCGGAGCAGCCACCTTCGAGGAGGCCATAGCTTCCTTGTCCTCCCCCTCCAAAGGCATTATCTCCAGCATCCTGACCAGCACGGGATCTGGCCTGGTTTCAGGAAGGGGAGCCGGACACCTGATCAGCTTTGCCTTCGCTATCCACTCCTGTTTAAAAGGACGGCTCTTTTAGGGGCAAGTTTATGACAATTATACGGATAGAAGGTCCGGGCACAAGGTTGCTTACTTGAGTATCCGGGCGATTGCGGCTTAGACCTGCGTCCTTGGTTAAATCCGGACACATCTCTTGTGATCCGAAGAACAGTCTATACATCTCCGCGGGCGTTGCGCCCATAAAGTTCTGGAGAGCTTGCGGTCCCTCTGGATTAAACTCCCACAGGCGAAGGGGGCGACGTTTGCCGGGCAATATTCGGCGAATCAGCATGACCTGCGTCACCTTGACCAGGTTGAGGTTTCCTTCTAAGAGATCCCTAATGCGGGCCTGCAACAAGGGCACGTCTTTGGATAACCCCCAATCTAATCCTTTGTTGACCCATGACGCTAGCCGTGGTGGGGGACCCGAGCGAAAGGCAGGAGGCGCCACCCACTTGGCGCTCCTGGGAGCGGTGATGTAGAACCACTCTCGTTGCCACAAGCCGAGCTCCTCTTGAAAGGATCCCTCGGGCCATGGAGCATCAGCATTCTTACTGATGACAGCACCTCCGCACTCTGCGTGCCGTCCCTCGATCATCTTCGGCTCCACTCCGAAAGTCTTGAGCCATAATCCGAAGTGAGGAGTAACACGGAGGAACGCTTCACACACGACGATGAATGAGGAAATGTGGAGGATGGACTCCGGGGCTAAGTCATGAAATTCCAGCCCGTAATAAAACAGCAGCCCCCTCACGAAGGGATCCATCAGGAAGCCTAACCCCCGAAGGAAGTGAGACATGAACACTACGCTCTCACCGGGCTGGGGACTGGGAATAGCCTGCCTTTGAGCAGACAACCTATGTGGAATTTCGGCAGTCAAGAACTTAGCCTCTCTCAACTTTAGCACGTCCTCCTCCATGACGGAGGAGGGCATCCATCGGCCTTGAAGGTCGGAACCGGACATTGTCGAAGGTCCGAAGCGCCTGGAATCTGGAGCCTAGGGTGTTGGAACTTGAGGCGACGGGCGAACTCGTTTTGAGATTGGAGAAAGGAGTAAGGCCTTGGTCTCTTTATAAGAGGTTGAATACCAGGAGCCCTCCTCGTAACCGTTTGGGACTCGCCTTTAATCAAGAAAACATGCTAACGGGAACGATTGGGTTACCCACGTCCGTATTGATGAGAATCCCGTAAAAGGGGGGCACACGATCTCTGCTTTGACAAGACGTGCCAAGGAAACCGCCTCGCAAAACATGCTGAGGTGGAAAAGTAAAAACGATTCGAGTAAAGGACTTGGCTGTAGTGTGATGGCGCACTGCAGAATACGTCAGCAGATTTGATTTGTGTTAATATTATTCTCTCTATGGCACTATGTGGAAGCTTATTTTGCAGAACCGGACACTACTCTTGGTGATTACAATCTTCTATGAAGGACTTGGAGGAGGAACCCGCCTTGCAATGCCGAAGACAATTTGCACGCCGGACTCGTCGTCATTGAAGCCTGGTTCAGGGGCTACTGAGGGAGTCCTGGATTAGGGGGTGTTCGGGTAGCCGGACTATACCTTCAGCCGGACTCCTGGACTATGAAGATACAAGATTGAAGACTTCGTCCCGTGTCCGGATGGGACTTTCCTTGGCGTGGAAGGCAAGCTTGGCGATGCGGATATTCAAGATCTCCTACCATTGTAACCGACTCTGTGTAGCCCTAACCCTATCCGGTGCCTATATAAACCGGGGGGTTGTAGTCCGTAGAACAGAATCAACTCCATACACAACAATCATACCATAGGCTAGCTTCTAGGATTTAGCCTCCTTGATCTCGTGGTAGATCTACTCTTGTACTACCCATATCATCAATATTAATCAAGCAGGAGTAGGGTATTAC